>NC_136010.1:8578979-8878979 GCF_048128805.1 Centroberyx gerrardi
AGGCCAGTTTGGGTGATAAAGCCGCCCCACGTCCCTTCTCACATACAGCATGATAGCAGCCGCCCCTGCTGGGCCACTCGCTCTCAATAGTAGGTTAACATAGTTTTATTCCTCAATTCCGGTGGACTTATGAGGTGCATGCTGGATGTATGTTTGCGATGTATGGCTTTGTGTGTAAGATGGGTGTGTGAGTATCTGAGGTACACAGGGATGATGCGATGAATTTGCCTTCACTGACTCCATCGCAGCGGCATATCAGTAAACTGGAGAATAGTAATATCATAACATTGTAAACGGTAGTGTTTAAGAGAACCTGATGTTTACGCCTCCATGAAAACAGTGAAGAAATACATTTCCAGCCACCTCAGAATGATTACCATCATCAGCACATAGACTCGCATTCAGTCAATTTACAAGTAAATTATATATATGTAGAATGAAATTTGCACTTCGACCATAAAATGTTCATAAAAAGTTCTGGCCACATTGCACAAAAACAGTTATTCAGTGTGTGAAATAGGTTTCATAAACAACAAGAAGATGGTTGACACTCTCTGTCATCTCTCTCATAACAGTGCTGTAACAGGTACACCGCAAAGTGTGCATGCGTGTGTGTGTGTGTGTGTGTGTGTGTGTGTGTGTGTCTTTTCAATTGTATGCCATCCTTTTTTGAACACCACCCACACTGACCCAGACAGCCTCAAACTTGCTGATGTTGCTGTCAGTAAAATAACTTCTTTCAAAACTACTCGGAGGAAACATGCTGCTTGAGTTAGAAAGACGAAACACAACTTGAATACAGAAAATTTAGGCTATGCCAAGTAAGCAAATAAGTAAAGTGAATAAACAGAATAAAAATATTAATAAACAGGTGAGCAACTAACTATACAAATAAAAGTTAATAGTTATGCTTAATATAAAACTTATGTTCAGATGAGCCTGAGGCATTACTTTGTTATTTGGCATGCCCTGTCACGGCTTAATGTTAAGATTTCTCTAAAACCCACCATTGACAAAGACACGAGGTAATGAGTTAAGTTTTAATTTAGTTTATTTGCACAGTGTTGGAAGCTTACGCATACAATTTTGTATTACAACACAACATAATCAAGCGAGCCGCCAGTCTCTTCATTAAGAACTGCATGTAGTAACAAAGCACGGATCCGCTTGGGAGACACCAGTCACATCTCGTCTTGCCAATTACACTTTGCATGATTCCTCCCCCAAATTAGGATGAGCCGAGATGGAAAATGATTCTTGGCATGTCGTGGGCCCTAATTATCCATTGAACAAATGGAAATATCATTAATGTTGTGTTCTTAATCCACCACTATACAGAGAGGAACAAAGCGCACTGACAGCTATTTGGCTTGCGAAATATAATGTAAGAGAGCCCAACAGTTTGCTGTTATGAGCTGTCCATGAGCTCAGACACGTACCTGGTCCTGAAAGTGTATTTGTGGCCGATGCAGATGCCGAACATTGTCACATTCTTCAGATAGGATAACACGGTCTATTTACAAATGAATGACATAATAGTGACATCATGGTCACTACCTAGCCTCTTGGGGGGGTCCAGAAAAACAAACACCATTGTATTGCAGGAAGTTTCCAATTGTGTTGTTGTCTTTGAAGAGCAGAACTTGAATTATGAGAACGTACTTACTGTGAATATGGGAAAAATACAAGCTCTCAAGCAGAGATTGAAAGAAGAAAACATCACCCATCCAGTTTTCAAGCATCACTGTCTTACTGAAATGCAAACAGATCTGAACAGCTACCTCAAAATGCTTTGCTTGTTATTCACAAATACACAGCACAATGAGACAAATATCATTTTAAAAGTAACTTTAGATATGTTGTGCATCTGCAAATTTGACTTTATAGGAATAGCAGTGAAATAACATTACCATAAGCTTGGTGCAATGCATGCATAATAGATTGTTGTTTTCACTCTGCATATGGTAGGAGCTGGATTCGCTTCAAAGTGCACCAAATTTGCATGATTCGATGTGAGGGATTCTGGGATTAGAGAACACCACTTCCTCTCCCCCCCTCCGTTCACTCAGCTATAGAAAGGTATCACATTCCCACAGATGGTGGGGAACATTGTGAAAATATTGCCATTACGATACAAAAGAGTAAGCACATGAAATCGAGAAAATAAACACAAGCAAGATTTTTACTAATTTTACAATTTTATTCTGATACATGTGCTTTCATGAAGCAAGCATCGCACACATCTTCTGACTTAACTTCTGTTCTGGTGTGGACAATTTTGTACAACTTTAAGGTTTCAGATAATATTCATTAGAGTTGAATTTTAGGACGATTATGGTCAAAGTTTTCGTGCTTGCAAATGTTATTTCCGTCTCAGTGTTTTGACACCGCAGATTTGGGATCGAGAGCAAAAGTGACAGCTCTTTACAGGTGCCAGGAGAGACCAACATCAACAGACACCACACTCTTGTACAATTGCTTGTTGCTGACATTCCTTACCCTTGTCTTCTATCACTTAAAACTGACAGAAAACAGAGAGCGAGAACTGAAAGCCTGTTTGACTGTAGACAAGCCCTGGAGGCTGCTACTGAATACTGTCTGCCAAGCAAGAACAATCTGATACACTAAGTATTAACAACACTCACAGCTACAGTATTGATGATAACACAAATGGCACAAGAGGAGTGAACAGTTTTTCCTGCCATTGTTGTGAATCATCTTCTTTCTTTTCTTCAGCCTGTTTCTTGTCACCCTCTGATTTTGGCACGGTGCATTCCTACACAAAGTGAACTGATGGCATATGTCTCAGGCGATGGGGATTTTCACAGCAGTGTGTACTTTCATGCAAATTACATGCCCATCAATGATGAGCTGTCCCTCTTCTCATTGGATAACCTGATTATAATTTAGATCAGGATGTCCATCTGTTAGGTGCACGCCCACGCACGGCACCACCATGCATATAGGATGAATGAGTCCGCCTCACGGTTTTCCCCGTATCTCACGGAAAAACAATGTCAGAGAAGGCGGTCAAAGAGAGGTTTTTGTGTATGCCTGTCTCTGGCAGTTATGCCTTCTATTTGTGTTCATTTGTGGCGGTTTCTGCCCAAAATGAATGGATTTGCACTGAGATGACATGGGGTGAGAACGGCACAGGCCCCAACAATATTGTCTCAGAGCAAAACCATAACAAGCCAAATCCAGTCTGGTTCTGATGGTGAAACCAGCCCCTCGTCATGGATTTTGTGAAGCTGAACACTCTACATTTGACTAAAAGGCAGCGTGTGTTCATGATGTCACTCAGCACAACAATGGATATGATCTTATTAAAGGAAAAGATAAAGCATTTGTCTGTGTCAGCTGTGTCAAAGGCCAAAATGAATGGACTGAGAAGAAACCTCAACTGACCAAAATCCAGCGATCAGTTAATTAAAGCTGTCATAGAACTGTATTTGGCATCCTTGTGCAGTTATTCTGGGACAGAATTAACTGTTAAGCAATTAAATGAAGCCTGAGTGCTTCCCTGCATTGCTGATAGACAAGAATTCTCCATAACAGTCTTATCTGCACTCTGATTTTGGATTTAAAATTTGTTTGATCAGCAAACCCAACGGTTTTAACAAATCCACAGGTAACATAACCCTATATTCCATCAGTTGTGGGGATAATCTGGTTCTCTGCAAAACAATTTCCTCTTTTGCAGGTGAACCAGAGAAATGTGATGGTGTCACAGGCAAGCTATTGATGTGTGTCCTGTTGGCCGGTCGGCGGAGCGGGTGGATGATGAGGTCTTGTGATGTTCCTGACCTAATATGGCCGGGTCTGGACCGTCAGCTGAGAATCAGGTGCTGGCTAAATATTTAGAAGGATGAAGACTTCCTGCTGGGCCGAGGCGCTCGTCCTGAGTCTCAGCTTAGAGCTTCGTTTTCTGTCTTTCTTTATTTCTCAACCTCTCTCTCTCTCTCTCTCTCTTTCTCTCTCTCTCTCTTTTAAGTCTGAATGTATATAATCAAAGGGGCCCGTTAATTTTTTTGTCTCCGTATTTACTGTATTTCCAGATGATGTAGATTTTTGTAAGTTTGGGTGTGTGTGTGTGTGTGTGTGTATGTGAGAGAGAGAGAGAGAGAGAGACACAGAGAGAGAGAGAGAGACTGTGTTGTGTATGTGGGGGGAGAAGTAAGTATGGGAATGGGTGTTTTTTTATACCATGTATTTATTGCAAATCTATGGTGTTTCTTTTCTTTGCTTTGTGGGTTTTTATGCATGATGTTTAATTAAAGAACGTCAAAAGTCTCTCTGCTCTCTCTCTCTCTCTCTCTCTCTCTCTCTCTCTCTCTCTCTGTTGCTCATCCCTCTAATTTGCTGTTGTCGTTCTCTCTTTTGCAAATGATCACATCTGAAGTTAGGAGACATCCCAGAGATTTTCAAAGTATTTTGTGTAGGAAGAAATGTAATTTTAAAAACAAGGGGCTTCAGTTCTCCCAAAGGATTTCTGAGTGTTTCAAGTTTCATTTAAACCCATCAGTTGTTACTTGTACAAAGGAGTGACTCTCCGACTCTCCACTTTCCTACAGTGTTGACTAATGAAGCAAATTTTCCCAGTGTTAATAAGTGTTGATTTTTCAATGACAATTATTTGGAGTTGACAAGTGTTGACTGGAGAGTCGTTTGTCCTCTCATACAGCTGATATGGCTTTGGGGCGGCCGTTCAAAACTATCTAAAAGTGTTAAATTAACTGTGATGGGTGTTGACTTATACAGACACTGGCATAGTGTTGATCTTTACACCCTCAGAGTTAAATTAACTCATTTTGCTGTGTGTATGCATTGCTTGACTAAAACCTCTCATGCAATAATTGAATGTATTCTAATGTCTGTTTGCCTTTCCTGAACCAACACAGTGTGTCGTCGAATCCTCGCCGATTAAATTCCACGATAAATGATTATACTTAATGAAATGCAAGCAATTAAAGTAAAAGCCTGATCAAATGGTGCCTGACTGTCAGTCAAATATGCTGACATGTAATTGAAAATGTCCCCTTTCTCTTGCTCTCCGCTGGCCCTGTAATATGAATCCATTTAAAAACAGATCGGGTTTCCAGTGACAACAGGGGAGTAGATGATACTTAATCAACTAATTGACACAACAAAGACCTTTTCTAATGTGTGTGTTCAATAACATCTGGCCCTCTCATGTTTAATGCTAAATTATTCACAAGGCTGACTTCTTACATCCAAACTAGCTGTAACTTAACATTTCAGCTGCTGATATTTGAATGTTGATGAACACATCAGGTGACAAAGGTTAAAGGTGACCAATATCCAGTTTCTTTATAATGATATATAAATAGGGCAGGTTGTAAATACTATGCTAAAATAAGCTAAACTCAACTGATTTGAAGTCAGAACTAAACTAAACTGAATACATGATTTTATGCCACAGTAGCCGGCTTAAAGAAAAATTTGTCTGAAGCTAGAACCTTCTGACAAATTTACCGACTGCTGTATCTCAGCTGACATCAAAAGAACAGGAGGCCTCGGTTTCATTGATCAGCTATACCATTAAATGTTATTACTTGTCAAGCATTCTGGATCAAAGGCAATTATTCATAATTCACCTTTCCCAAATCCTGTGGTGTCGTTCTGCACTACAAAAACAACAGAGAAAACGGAATACAATTTATTGGATTATCATTTTTCCTGCGCCTTATGACACAATGACACAATTACCCTAAAGCTTATTTTCAAGGCGGGAACAGGAGGATTGGGCGACAGAAAAACGAGGGGGATAATATGCTCTGTTTTATTCAACTTTGACAAACTTACAGGCTCAAGGCGTAACCGCTCCCAATCCCTTTTTTATCGTACGTACAGCAGTACAGAGTGGGAAGGGCCCTATATACTGTAGCTACAGGTCATTGTTGCCCCACAGATGAACTAAGTGACAATAATTGAGTTAAGAGGGGAAACAAATGATGTCATGAGTGCATGAAGTGGAAGGAGCCGACTGATTTATTTTCCAAAACAATACATGCCAGAGCAAATCAGTTTTATTAGAAGGGGCGGGGGTGGGGTGGGGAATCAAACCGTAGCCTAGTCTCACTCGGCTTTACCGCAGTGCCAAAGAGGGTGACTGTGCACCAAAGCTAAACCGATCCACAATAAGACAATAAGTCACTTTTATCTGCTGATTACTAGCAGAACAATGAGTGCAAAGTCAGGGAAAATGTAGATTGGGTCTGAATTGAAAAGCCCTTATCAAGTAAGAACGTACGCTGCGATCTGGAAGTGATCCAGCCCGGTGTTTTGTAAAGTAACACCATGCAACGTGAGACACTGTGTCACTCTTATCAAACCAACATGTCTGTGTGTCAGTGAACCAACAATGTCCACTGGCTGTTAAACATAGTATATTCACTTACAGTATAATCCTTTGCTTTTCTTGTCCAGACCATATCACCAAACAGTTTCAAAGCTGCAGTATGACTCAAAATAAAAACGACTTCTTCTCTGACCACTCCCTCTCTGTTTTCTCCATGTGACATCACAGCTCAATCTAAAACGATGCGTCATCCTCCAACAAATCCATGTCTCCGGTTACAGCATGACAACTTTTCTTCCAAACACCATTTTGCAAAAAGCATTTGGTGCCTGACATTCATAAGTCAATATTTCAAAATCACAGATGATTCCATCCTCTAAAGCATGACTATTTTGTAAGTAAAGGTCTTAAGATGACACACAACTTAAAATGTAACTCATAATGCGCTCTACTTTCATACTCAGCGATCATTTTGTAAGAGCGGGCATCCATTTTTGCAAATTTTGGAATGAAACTCTTCATACATGATGATGTAATTAAAGTGATTTGTGCTGAAATGTCAAATGTCTGCCGTCTCAAACAAGATTCCTGGATGTGTTGAAAATGACACAAATGTCTTTTTGAAGGGTGTGCACAGTCCTTCTAGTCCCTTTAAACATACAGTACAGGTTGGTGGTTTCACAGTATATACACAAAGTAGAGTAGACTAATTATGAAAAAAAAAAAAAAAAAAAAGGCCTGAAGGACATGTCGAGTTGTTGACATTCAACTGTTGGGGACTCAGTCCTAACCAATCTGGAAAAAAAGAGAGGAATGATTAAAGTGACAAAGGTTCTGTCTGCTCTTGTCCTTTATCTGACGAACGACTTCACAGAAGAGAGACTAATTGCGCGGGGGATGAAAGTGGCCACAATTATTTCCCTATAATGGCACAGATGCATCCATTTCAAAGAGAGGCTGCAACTTCAGATGAAGTTTACTTGATTAAGCCTGAGTCGAGTGTCTTTGTTTGTGTGTGTTTGTGTGTGTGTGTGTGTGTGTGTCTATGTGTCTGTTTGTGCATGTATGAATATGCATGCAAATGTTTGCAACACTTTATGTTTGATTCAGTGTGTGCATGATGTTATATATAGCCTACTATTGAGTGGATTATTTGTTTATTTATTTATGTATTTATTTAATTATTTATTGGCAAATAAATAAATCCAAATTGTATAAATTTATACTAATAAAAACACTACTACTACTACTACTACTACTAATAATAATAATAATAATAATAATAATAATAAAAATAAAAGCGTAAGCGTATATAATATGTATATAATATGTTTATATAAGCGTATAAACATAATACACACAAAAGTTTCAAGAAGTGATTTAAAAAATAATAATGGTTTTACTTGCCTGAGTTCATGTCAGAAGTCTGATCACTAATAATCCTAATAACAGGTTTTAAAGGTCCTCTTCAGGAGCTATATGCTTTGAAAGTAATCAGTAAAAACTTATGATCAATTTTGAAACTAATGATAATTTTCAATTGGGTCAAAGTCTTTCCATTTCACCACTCAAGTCTGTTTAAACCTGATCTAATCACATCTGTTGAACATTTGGACTGCACTACAGAAAGAGACTGTCCCAGTTTTACTGTAGTCGACTGCAGGCATGCTGAGTTGGTAACTTTAGTCTGTGAAAAGTTTCCCTGTCTGTAGGTGTGTGGTAAGCCGGGGCTCATGTTGAATGAGGTAGAAAATGACTCATAATCCCAGATGACTCATGTGGTGTGTTGAAGTCACAGTGAGGTTCTCAGTGTACCCTGATTTCCATGCTGATACAGGATGGTTCAGTGTTGAAGAAGTTGGAGCCTCCTTTCTTGCTCCACTTTTGATCACCGGTTTTTTAGGGTGGAAGTTCTTCAATTGTGCTGTGAGACTAGCTTATCTCGGAAAAGCTTGATCTGAATAACTATGCTGGAGAAACTAGAAAGTCTGTTAAATATGCACTTACTGCAGCAAGAAATACATTCAGTGAAACTAGCTTAAAGGGATATGGTAGCTTTAGATATCACAGCAAATGATGCGCTATGAACACAGTCCTTGCCTCGGGCAAACACGTTGACTAATGCATTTAGCTACGATTAAACAGCCTATATATTTAATGTGAAAACTAGTCATGTTTTACAAGTAAAAAAAGGGAGAGCATCAAAGTTGTTTTTGCAGAAAAAACTTCTTATGTAATATTATTTTGACAGATACGAGCCAAAAAAATCCCCAAAGTTTATTGAATAGCTCATACCACTTAAACAACACTTGGCCTTCCTTCTTGTGTTTTCATTACGGGGCAGTGCATTGTGGGAAAGGGATGATGCACTGATGTACTGATTACTTGTTATGGTAAGCGTTTTCTATTGTTCCCCAGAACCCAATTATAGAACAAAGGGATGCCTATCGAAGGAGGTTTGAGCTCAGGAAAATGTATGGCCGAAAGGAAACACAATGTTAATGTGTGCTGCACTTTCAATTGTTGTGCAACCCGCTGCAGCATACACACATACTCACACACAGGTACGTAAGTGCATGTGGCACGCACACCCACACACACGCACGCACACACACACACACACACACACACACACACACACCACACTTTAAATAACATGTGAGTGCATATTGTCTGTGTTTGCACTTTTGAAATACCTTTGGGAAAATGCATTTTCTGGGTCATAGCAGGGGGAAATGCATAGCCTTAGAGAAATAAGGCATACATTTGACTTTTCAATAAAGCGTGGAAACGTATATGATACTTAATGATGTAAAAAAAAAAAAAAAATGTGTTTGGGTAAACTGCCCTTTGAATGGAAAGCACTCTTTGATGTTTGCAATGTTTTCTTAATTGCAAACCAACCCCACATGTGGTCTTTTAGTCTCAATTTACAGGATTATTAAAACATTTGATCATATCTGTCAGTTTAATTATTATGCATGTTGGTATAAAACATCCAGTTACTCCCTGTGTATCCCCTATATAGGAAGCATGAATATACATTAGATCTGAGGAAACATTACTCCACTCGCTGTGTAGTAAAAGACAAGATATCTGTGTGGAAACTTTGTCAGTGTCATATTCCCATGGGGATGAACAGAACAGACACAAGATCCCAATGTTGATATTGGACACAGCTATTGATGTTTCCTGGCAACATGTACAGGACGGGCAATACAATGTTAACGCCATACTTGAGAGAGCTGATTCTCTCTGTATTTTCAGGTCAGTGGCTTTCATCAAATGTAATGGGGGGTGGTAAATTATGAATGAAGAACCACTCTGAGGACGATGCGAATGAGGATGACGTAGATTATTCATCCCCACTTCCTTCAGCACCGCTTCTCAGCAGAGGGATTTCACACCAGAGGGATGAGGGCAGAATTACTCAAAAGTGGAAAATAAGTAGATTATGGGCAGCGGGGCCTGGGACTAGTATCAGAGTCTGGATTATATGGTCTAGATCAGGGGTTCCCAAACTTTTTCATGTCAAAGAGACTACAAATAGATATGCATTCGACCACGGACTCCCATTTTGATAAGATTTTATCCCAAGGAGCACCAGCTGAGAAGATTTTTGTCGTTAGTTTTCATCTAGTATAGAGTTGCATAACTGTCTATGCTGTAGGTGGGGTGATAACAGCAGTGGGAGTGAAACCTAGGATCAAAAATAATCATCACTGTGCATTCCCTCATTGCGGTAACTCAGAGAAAGTGGAAAAAATAATGAAATGAAACTATTCTTCTTTTTTCTGGGGACCTTTTTGGAGCCCCATCAGGGACCCAGGAAGGTAACCCGGGCCACACTTTGGGAACCAATGGTCTAGATCTAGTGTTTCTCAACCTTTTTTTCTCATGATCCCTTAAAACAAAGCAGTTTTACCAAAGAATGATTTTCCCTTTTCAGGTTGTTTCATTTGATTATCAGAGGAGGACTTGAGGCTTAAAACAATTCAGTATTTCACAAGAAAAAAGCAAAAATTTTAGAAAAAATAGACATGATAATAAATTTGTACAGCAGAAATATGTGTTTTCCTATCCCATAATCATCTCACAACCCCCTAAAATGATCTTGCGCTCCCTTGGTGGGTCCCGACCCCCATGCTGAGAACCGGTGGTCTAGATGACGACAGTTATGATGTGTAGGTGGAGGAAGAGGAGGACAAAAAACATGACAGTGATGATGATGAACTTCAGCATCACTTCCTCCATCCTCACTTCCTCTGTTTGTCATGATTACAAGCGAGCTCCATAGCAACAGAATAAATGTTGTGAATTTACCTTTAGAAAGAGCCGTGCTGTAACAGGGAAGAAGGATTGCTGCTGATCATGCAGTATGCTTGTTGATAATGACTCTACTGGAACAGATCAAGTTATGGATGATTAGTTTAGACACTGAATCAATGGATGCCGTTGGCTTCATCAATGGCTTTCTGACCTCAGAGGCCCTACATTAGATAGTGAAAAGTGGCATATTGAAAAGGCTTCCTCGCTTCTTTAGATACGGTCCAATCCCCCCAAAAAATCAACAATCAAGCAATACAGAAACAGGAAGCATCGAATATGTTCCATTTTTACCACAGAAGAAGAGTACCTTTAGGTCAAATCACAGCCTTCCTGCTACGGTCAAACACTCATTTCTTCATCTTTGTTCTCAGTAACTTTGGCGAAAATACCTTGCTGTGTCTTTCCTTTGCAATTCCTGATCACGTGATCGGAAAAAATGCGTCAGCGAGCCGGTACCTGAGCAGGAACTGAATGAGAAACACTGATAGATAGAAGTCAGAGAGCTCCCTCCCTCAGTTTCTGATCCCTCTGCCAATGTACTTGTACTGTATCCATGGCTGGATGAGGAAGGGGTGGGGGTGGGGTGGGGTGGGGGGGCATAGGAGGAGAGAGAGGGAAGAAGAGGAGCAAAATCAGGAGGGAGGGGCAGAGAGAAGGGGTCTAACTAACTGAGGAGACAACGAGGAGGAGGGCTGATCATGGAGAATAGTGAAGAGAGGAGGAGAAAGAAAGGAGGAGGGTGGGGTAAAAAGAGGGGGAGAAGGGGGGATGAAGTAGAGAGGAGGAAAAGGAGGGGGGAGAAAGGGTGCAGAGAGGGGTCTAACTCTGGCATAAAAGTAAATTCAAATGCATTATTCATGGCTCTCTGTGTCAAAATATCATTTACGTGTGCTGTGTTGACTCATGGCTCGTAAAATGAGAGGGACATGAAAAGAAAGAGGGGAGGGAGAAAATAAACAACTCAGGAGGCTTTTCTCTCCTCTTGCCCTGAAAAAAAAAAAAAAAAAGAGCCCCGGTGCGCTCTCCCTCAACTTATTAGGTATCAATTATTTATTGTACTCTCTGTTTACTATTCTTTATCTGTGTAATAAGCAGGCACCTTGTCAGAGAAAGTCTCAAATCCATCTTCAAAGTCAGCTGGTTTGAAAGGGACTGAAGGGGCTTCTTCTCTTTCCCAGCTAGACGCTAATGCAAAAGTATTGCTAAAGAGTAAAACCTCAGCTCTCGTTATTGACCTTAAATTCGAATACATACTGCCATGGGTAAAAAAAAAAAAAAATGTGACTGGCCTATCTGAGGGTGACATTTTTCAGATCAACTCTAATTCCCGCATCATTGGATCTTTGTTTTTCATTCAACAACCTTGTTCAATTGCCTTGCTTTAAAATCTGGACCAAGATAACCAGCTGTTTGCAAGTGTGTGTGTGTGTGTGTGTGTGTTTTTTTTTAATTCCCCGTATAATGAGCACTGCCACTGACATCATCAAGCCTCCAGTCTCTCTGTTTGGGACCATTGGCATCGTAAGTACGTTGACACCACAGCAGCCCCTAGAGGTGGATGGCAGTACTACCACTGCCATCAGCTTCATTCTTGTATAATTAGCAGCATCTACCACATATGAATGTAGTTCTTGGGGCAGCATTAACATTTAGAGAGTCCAGAGGGTGAGGAGAATTTGCCAGGAAAGAAATTGATGTGATTCAGCTCAGTTTTGAACATACATAATATATTAAATCTATTCGGAATATATACAATCTTACATAGTTATATGATATCTCCAAAAATGATTGACTTTCAGATAAACAAATATATAAATTACTCATAGTATCTCCTGCAGTATCTCATGAAGTATATTTTCGTCATCAGAGGGGATACAAACATGTCTGTTTTTTTGTGATACAAATAGATGGGATATGGATTTTCTTCATATACCTTCCCCTGTCTTCCTCTTCTTCACTCACCCCCATATCTGTATGCATGTGGGGTGGGGGGGTGGGGGGGGGGAGGCAAGGGTGGGGGTGGGTGGGGGGGTTTGGTAGGGCCACATATGACCTGCTCCACTTTTATTTTGATTTATAGGGCTGGTGGAGAGCATCATCACAGAATCGCTTCATCTTCTCTCCTTTATTACACCACATTTGTTTTCATTTTACTCCCAAGGCCTGGCTGAATACATTAGAGATTTCCCATGGGGCCGCGGGGCCAGCTCCTCCGCCATAGGAGACAATGGGATGACGGAAGGGATTTCTGAGCATGCTTCATCATTAGTGGCGTTAGCATTATTTTGACTCCCAAATATTATCATAGGATTATCATTATTCTTGGTATTAGTGGGATAAGTAGACATATTTGTGGGAGTATTGGTCAAGCGTATAGGTTTTAATAACAATGGTAATAATTGTTCTGGCTGATAAGTGATAATTATAGACATTAAAAGTGTCAGGCTTTCAGAGTGACTTTTCTTACGAGCTACATTTGAAATTTCAACCATTAGGGGGCCTTTCTAATGGAATGATAATAATAACTTCAAAACAACTGCTTCTTAACCTGAATCTTTCCTTTCCAGCAGTAGAAAAAAATTTCCTCTTCAAAGACTGATCCTTACCAGTGCAGCTCCATACATTCCTGATACCCACAATTCCCATTTTTGGTGATTTAGATGAGAAAACCCTCCATAGTGCCTAACAATCATTTGAGGATGCCTGAGGGTAAAGTGGGACACAAAATCCGATTCAGTCCCAAGATAACTAGGACTAGAACATTAAGGTGGAGATAATATGGCAATTGGGTTTAGCATAGAGGGGTCAAAGGCAGGTTAATGCACAATGTAATACATGATTGACTATGGGAGCCCCGGGGGGAGGGGCTTGAGGTCAGCGGGTTGCGTTCAGACTTGTTTTGGGTCAGTCTGGAAACAATATGAGCAAGAAGTATGGAATTATGGTCATTTATCATGTTTGTCATATGACTTTGTCAACAGAGATTTATATGATGATTATAGTTTCTCAGCCATATTACTGCACGAGAATCATACACACACATTCCAGTTGCATTCAAAAGAAGAGTTTGTTTCCAAAACACTACATTTTGGAAAAGAAATCATGACCTTAAGTATCTTCATGCAATATCTCTAAAATATGGAGGATCCAGTCTTTTAAAGTGTTGTCATTTGTCTCAAACAAGGACTTAAGTTGCCTGTATCCTTGTAAATAAATCCTAATTTGTTTTAATATTTGCTATTCATTGTTTTGTAACAGTAGGTGTCCCTTTTTTAAGTGGTGCATATCTAATTTTGGAAGGCAAGCCATGCTGAAGGAATGTAGCCGACTTGGACATTCAAAAGCCTGAATGCTAATACCTGCAGATGTGTCTTCATTTCACTTCATGTCAACCATATTTTCCTATTCTGTGATGCCATTATGCAAGCGTATCAATTTTCTGTTGTTCGTCTCCCTCTCCCACCTGCGTGCCTGTCTTTGGTAACAATAGAAAAGGCACATGGAAGCCAAAAAGAGCCTGATTGCCTCATTACAGATAACAGTCTTTGGAGCTCCCTCAACATTTCCCACGATTCCAGCCTCCATTGTCATACCTGTTCCAACTTCCGCTTTCATCCATTCCATACTTACAGTCATGCTCAACAATCCTTTTTTTCCCCCTCACTCACACGCTCAACATTCACAACCAGTAGTGAAACCGATACCATCTCTATCATTTCAAGGACATACAGTAAAACCTACTAGCCGAGCTTTGTTACATGAATGCATAGAGGAAGGGTATCCAGCTATTCCATGATTGAATTCCCAAGGACAGAAAGAGGAAAAAACATTGGGGAAAGGGTAGGGGAGGTGGAGGGGAGGTGGCAGCAGCAGAAACAGGGAATTTGTAAGGTGTGGCGCGAATGCAACACAATCTGTATAGAAATGCCAATGACAAGACGAGAGACTACAAAGTCACGGATGCGGCCAGTGTGTGTAGCCTGCAGCACAGTATGGTAGGGCACTGCTGTACTTTTTAATGTATGTTAAGGAAAATATCAAATTAAAACAGGACGCATAGTAAAATTCTATAAATACTGTAACCTTCCTTGTGTGCGTGTGTGTTTGTGTGTGTGTGTGTACCCTTGCATGTGTCAGATAGCGTATTACATTAAAGTAAATGAGAGAGCTACCATCAGCCCTCTAAAGGAACAGGAGATCTCGGTCTTAAAAAGCCCACAGCTAAGATCTCATTGGCTACTGAGCTCGCTATAAGCAATGCAGTACAACACCTTCTTGGACATGTAAATTGCATGGCCTTTCCATTCCTGGGGGTAAAATTACTCCTCACTGCACCCTGTATAATAACCCTCTGGATTCTGTCTGTTTGAGGGTTTTGGGGATACCTGTCAATCAAAATGCAGCCAGACAGCATAAATTTACATAGTTACAATACATTGCAACATCTGAGAGACACTTCAAATCCATGTTTCTCAAAAAGATTCACTTTAAAAAAAAGCCTGAGATTAAATCATGTCTGTTGTTAGAAGGTAATATCTGTTCAGCTCTAATCATGTTTCATTATAGCGCTAGTTTGACCAGACTAATAAAGAACGGCCTGGTGGGAGGATAAGCAGCCAGGCCCGGGGCAACATCCTCAAGTGGAGACACCCACCCAGAGGGGATGAACGGTACTGCACATCGAGCACAACACGCTGTATTCATGCCTGCCTACGGAAATGAGGACGTTATTGTTAAAGTGCATGGTTACAGCCAGCAGGAAAGGAATAGGCAAAACCTTTACAGTCACATAATGATAGCTTTTTATGGCTGTGTTCAAAACCTATTGAATACCCATACAATTACTGTGTACGCCTTCATTACGTTTCTCTCACTGCTTTCTTAGGTCCTCCTTATAATTCAACAGCTGCTGTCTCTCAATAGAGCCTACTATCGGTATAATGAATCCGTTGCTGTTTTCTGTAGGCCTAAACCACAGCTGTAATGGTGACATATTGTGTTTTCGGCTGGTACACCATGACAGAGTGCAGTAGATTGCCTGCGTAGGCACTGCCTTATCAAGATCAGGGGATTGAATCAGATAGACGGGGCAATCTCACAGCTAAGAGAGCTGGGCCAGACTCATCTGAAATCCAACAGCATGCAAAGCTGCTGTGCTGTCTCACATAGAAACAAAAGTAAGTGTATAGACCATGTCACTACCTGTATTTTACATTTTGTGGCTTAAGGACACCATGTTGTTTTTCACGCTGATGAGGACGACAACCGGGCCTCATCTAAAGCAGACAGTGTCCAAGAAGAAAAGAGTGAGACAGCATCAAGCAGAGAGGTTTTGCAGACTAAATCACTGTCTTGAACTGTTTGATTTGAAAGTATTGCTGAGCCAAAGTGAGCTGGAACTGAAAACACAGAGCAACACCCTTCCCTTTATTTAAGTGAGCATGTTTTCCTTGTTTTGTGATTGTGTTGCCATTGCCATATTCTTCTGTTTACACCGCACTCACAACACTACCCAACTGCTTTCAAAGCATAGAAAAGTGTGAATATATCACACTTTTCTATGCTTTGAAAGCAGTTCATAGAAAAGGTGTATACAGCTAAGAAAAAATCCCATTCCCTAGATGGATAATTTGGGTGAATGGCTCTTTGTCACCATCCCCTTCCCTTCAAACTAGATTGTAGTTTTCCTTCACTGGTAAAGGCGTATAGTATAATTACATATTAACACAAATGGTGAGTGCCCCCATATCTCATTACCCTAAAAGCTGTCTTAAGCAAAGTGTGGTGCAAACTTTGAAAGTGCCATTTGAGTTGCATGATATCCATGGTGGATATTCAAAAAGAAAAGAAAAAAAGAAAGAAAAAATGTAAATAGGTCTAACTGTAATTTAAGTTTTAAATTACAGTTAGACCTATTGTTCCTCTGCTTTTCACACAAGGAAACAAATGCCCACTTTACCCCTATATCTGAATTTTGGCCAAAAACAACACATGAAAATGTATCATACTTGTCATTTACCGTAAATATCCCCCTCTCATTGTCAATCCCAAATGCTTTGCATTCCTTGTGAAATCAAGAACCATGATAGTGCTGCTCACACATCAGATGACCAAAAAAACACAAGCATCCACTTCCTAGCACAGCCTCTGGAGGAGCTGTTTGGTATCACTGAGGAGAGTCTGTTTCAGCATGCTGGGTAGTGTGTTAGTCACACTGCAGGAGGTAAGCTCAGAGAACCAAACATCTGAGCGGCATGCAATGGCTATTGTTAGGGCTGTTATGGAGCCCATAGGTACGTCCCTGTCTGAGTGCATTAGACAGAAATTCACTGTCTAATGCACAACATCTGGCTCTGATACCACTGCACGGTGTCTGGCAGCAGTCACAGCCGAGCTCATAGGCTGGTAACTGGTAGGATAGTCTGGAAACACCTAGGAGTCTTACTGCTTCAGCAGAGAGGAGATATGGAAAGGAAAATGTAGAGGTAGTGGACTCACGGTTCATCCTTGTTACTGGATATGCAGCTGTCACTATTGCTGAAAGCTTGATGGAATCCTCCAGCAAGAACATCAAGGATAAGGACTCAACACAGATCTGTTTTACGAACTTTGGCAGACATCATGAGAGTTCTAACTTGCAAGAAGACAGCAGGATAGTGGAGCTTGAAAATGTTCCAGATCCCATCTGTGAACTGACAGACACAGGCTACAGAAATCGCTGTCAGCAGCAGCAGCAGCGGGTCTCCTCCCAGCACTCGTCTACAAGGAGCTAGGCTGTCCAATGAGGATTTAACCCTGGCCACTCATGCTGTCAGTGAGCTTCTGGTTCACACAGCCAGCAGCCGGGAAGCAGTGGTACAGATCTGCGTTGCAATCCTTACCAAACAACTTCTGAGACTTTTGACATGGTGAAAATGGCGACTCTTTAAACCGTGCCATCTATCTACAAGAGGTTTCACAGAAAGCCTCAGTTAGCAAGACTGCTCTGGTGGCACTGATTTCAGCTGTGTCCAGCATGTACAAAACTGTGCATGACAAGATGCGTACATTATTCCACTATCAGATACCATCAAGGGAAACAAGGGGAAAGTTTGTGTTCTGGCCCATCAAACTTGTTAGACACAAGTTCGATGGCTTCAGTTCTGTGTGAAAAGCTCAGTAAGATCAGCCTTCACCAGTCGCTTGAGTCTGGTAATATTGTTGAGGTGCATGTAGACAGAAGACAGTTATTGCACATCTTCAGTGGACCAAGCAGTCAAAGTACCATATCATCCAAAATCTCATCCAACATGTCCCTTGAGATTTTATTGTTTGTGGATGACACATTGTCCTATCTAGGTGATTCCTCCATCTCTGGTACATCTTTGCGCTCACATTTCTTTACTGTTGAAGACCCGGAGACTGATGTAATTGGATATATAATCACTGGAAAAAACACTGAAAGTTTGTCCAATGCCAAATTTTGTGTCCTTGTACCTGAGCTCCAGTCAAATGCAGTAAAGGTTTTGAGACTTTGCGACTTTGATTAGGTCTGCCAGTAATTCCACCTATTTACAAGTTCTCTCTATCATTGAAAAGCAGGCCTTCACTCAATCCGATAATCAACGAATCAAGCAACAAAGAAAACAGCACAGAGACTGCAGCTGGAGTTGTTGATTTGTTTATGCGTCACATTAACACACTGAAGAAGTCTGAGAATGAAACAGAATGGCACAGACTGACAGTGAGTCAAAACTTGACAAAACCAGATTTCTTTTACCACAATACAAAGATGAAGGTGCAGAAGTTCTTGTACCCACGCCACACATTAGTCACTGAGATTACCTTGAAGGCAGTACCTTCTTTTGCCACTGCACCGGAGAAGCAGAGTGCAGTAAAAATGGAGAAATCATCTCTCTCCCATGAAGAAATTGTGTCCAGTGGAGTTTACACTGACGCTCCGGCCGCTTTGTCATCCACTTTGTCAGCCACTTTGTCAGCCACTTTGTCAGCCACTTCATCCTCACCTTTTGCCATCGTCATCTACCATTTCGTTTCACAAGGGGATGCCACCATCCACTTGCGACACCATCTTCCCTGATGGCATAATGGCATCAGCCTCCTCTGAAAGCCACCCATTCTCACTCTCCTCTGAAGTCTTGGCAGAGATCATCGATGTTTTGAAACCTAGTAGACAAAAGTTACAGCGCCAGTTCTTCACTCCAATCTGAAACCAGAGAAATAGCTGCTGCCAAGACTGACATGCACACACTCATGGAGAAGATTGGTGGGTGATAAAGATTGGGTGGTGATAAAGGAACAACTCCAGTGACACAGTAACTTGTCAAGGTTGCTCTAATCCTCTTTCATATATTTGCAGAGAGATCATTCAGTTGTTCTCCAGACTGATGGCCAGACAAATAAATGAAAGGCTGTCAACAGACTCAAAGGACACCAGCGACTGTGGGAAGATGACAACAATTCAGTGGCAGCACCAAACTCAGACAGAGGAGAAACAAAGAGACCTAAAGATATCTTTGAGAGACAGCAATGAGGTATGATATAATGAACATTTATTCAAAGATATTACCAAGTTGATCTTTTAGAATTTTAATTTATGCACTCTCTTACAATTGCATCAATTGGAGCCTGAAGACAGACAGCCATCCAGCAGATCCAGACTGTAGCAGTAAGTATTGTGATTTTTAGTGTCTCCATAAGAATACATTGAATTATTCAGAGATTTTCCTGTGTGATACATTTGGTACAAATATATCCAATATGTGTCCTACAGCAAAGTTTATGCTTGCAGAACATAATCCCCTGATCAGTCCAATGTGCCACCAGTGAGTCAATCAGATGAACTTCTGGCTTCTTGCACATCACAATATCAGCCTTCCAGGCTGTTGAAGGTGTTTGCTACTAAATGGTGTTTTGTGTTGTTCAACATTAAGTGATAGTGAGAAAATTCTGGGATATAACAGCTGAAATGTAACTCATGATTATGCCAATAGGTGGCAATATAGGGTGAGAAATAACCATAGGGAATAATAAGCAAAGCTCTGTGCTGTACAGGTCATCTGCAGAATTTTAACAGTATGTGTCTCTTGTGTCAGATACAGTATGTTTTTGGGGAAAAAATCTCATTTGATGTGATTGTGTAGAATTGCCAATTAGCTCAGATCCAAGGTTCAAGGTTCAACTTTATTTGTCCCAAATGGGCAGTTGGTGTTGCAGCATGGCAACAACACAACACGGACTACAAAAATAGAAAAATAGTGAAATGCTAAAATAATAAAATACTGTGCAGTGGCCCAGTGGATGCATTCAAGGTAGTTATCATCATCATCATCATCATCATCATCAACGACAACAACATTGTCACCCTATCATCTCTTCATTCCTGAATTAAGTAGGGCAATAGCCCTAGGTATGGATGAATGTGTATACCTATTTATACCTAACCTGCATACCATGCAGAGCTTTTTCTATGGCAAAATTTCTTAATTCACTTACACTTAAAGATGGATAACATCTTGTTGCATTTATTTTATATCTCCCTCATGCCATTTTAATTAAAAATACCACTCAATAGTCCTACTTCACTGTTCAGGCAAAAACACATCTGTCAATAATACAAACTGTCATATAATATAAGAATGAAACAGTCCTTCATCCTTAATTGCAAATGAGGCTGTGTAGACCGTCGTGGAATGCACATAAACTGCAGCCCATTATTTCAGCCAGTGTACAACAATCATGAAAACATTTCACTTTTCCAAATGAATCCCATTACCAGAAGGGGTATTCAACCATGTGCCATGGAGGGCCGAGTGTATGCAGGTTTTCATTCCAACCAAAGACTAGACCAGGAGATTTCACTGATTAACACCTTCAACCAGAGAAGAGGAACTAATCAGTGAAATCACTTGGTGCTGTCTTTGGTTGGAATGACAACCTGCATACACTTGGCCCCCAATGGGACATAGCTGAATACTGAAGAGATGAGGTTCTTCTCTACTGAGGAAGCAGCTGGTTGGGGGAAGTGGGTCTGGTGTCACATGTTGTCTCCAACAAACTTAGAGTTGAGGTGGGAATGTAAATTGAGAGGCACAAGGACCCAGCATCCTCTGGGCTGCTCACCCTACAGGTTGCATTGGGATATTTGTCCACACACAACTACATTCCTGTGTTCAGAGTTAACATGGAGACACATTCGTTGGTACTTTGTGCATTGATTTTAGCACTATGTGCTTTTGTGAATTTGAATATAGTTTTTGCTGCAGAAGCTGATGGCAATTTAACAGGTGAGTTTTGTCTGCTTCATTGAAATGGTAACTTTGTTTGAAAGTCTGCAGTTTTGTTTTGCCCCTAGTATTCATTTGATAATAGGCTAGTTGGCTGTTTTCTGCAGAAAAAAACTCAGGTTTGATTAAATAACTTTTGCAACCTGTTGCCAGACACCTTCATTAACATGATGCAAGTTGTGGCATGATCATCAAATTGCTGCTCTCTTTCTCTTTCTGCCTCACTGCCTCTTTCCCTCAGTGATTCTCCCTAAACCAGGTCATTGCCCACGGCGTCTGAATGTGGTCCCCTCACACAGGGGGTGTAAGTGCGATGAAGACTGTCCTGCAGACCACAAATGTTGTGTCTTTGACTGTGGAGCCGTTTGTGTCCCTCCTGCTTTCAGTAAGAGCCTGAGGTTTACTTTTATTAAAGTGAGCAGCTTTGTTAGGGGTTCTCAGTTGGTTCTGCTGATGTTACTAATCTGTCATGGAAATCAAGCCTGTAGGGATTGCCTTCTGGAAAGTGCATTGAAGGGCAACAGAAAAGGTCCCTTCCAGTCAAAATCCAGGGTCTGTGTATATTTCTGCTTTAGCTCGCTCTATATATGTTGATCCCTCTGGTATTTCTGATCTCTTTCCCTAAAGCCAAGCCAGGAGTGTGTCCTCGCAGGCGTTGGGGCTCGGGGATGTGTGCTGAATACTGCTCCAATGACAGCGACTGCCCAGACAATGAGAAATGCTGCCACAATGGATGTGGACACGAGTGCATTGCACCATACACAGGTTAGATATGGGACAAAAATCTCACAATACTCCTCTTGTATTATTTGCTATGACTGAGCGGTCTTTAACTTCTGTATGATCTCTCAAGTGGGGATTGGGATTTCTCAGAAGTTTTTAATTACTGATATAAGTTCTGTTATTTTGTGCTAAGATCTTGTAACTCCGTCTCTCTCTCTCTCTCTCTCTCTCTCTCTCGGCTGTCTCAGTGAAGCCAGGTCGCTGTGCTCTGCCCCAGGGGACGCCCATGTGTGCCGAGTACTGCTACCATGACGGCCAGTGTCCCGGGGAGCAGAAGTGTTGCCGGACAACCTGTGGCCACGCCTGCAGTGAGCCTTGCTGATTGGACAACCAGCGATGACTGAGACTCATCTGCATCCTCCATCCGTTGATCCAAAGTGTGCTCTTGTTTGGTTTCTTTCATGTAATCAAATGCTAAGCAATGAGAAAATGGCATTTATCTTACTGTAATACCTTCTCAACACTCAAAAGTCCATGGTGACAAGTGCACACTTTGGCGCAATATTTTAAGCATTGGATTGCACAGTCAAAGACATTTTAAGCTTGATCCTTAAATGGATAAGAAATGTACTGTACTTTATATCGGATGCTTGTGGGTTTTGAGGGTATGGGGCATTTTGTGTCAACTTTGTATTTCAACCAATAAAAATGTCTCCAGAACCTAGAAATATACTCTTGTGCATTTATGGCCTTGTTGGTTATGTGTCTTGAGTTTCACAGAGGTCCCTTTTATGGGCTTTTTAGGCATGAGCTTGGCTGCAATAACAAATGATGAAATATGCCAAGAATGGAAAGTGCTTACTGGCAGCAAACCAGACTCTGTTTTAAGATGTGGCCAAGAAAAACTGCTGCCTTAACATTTCAGCTTTGTTGCACCATGTCCCCACATCTTCAAATGCGACATTCCTCGAATCTTTCTATCTTTATAAGAGCTGAATTTCCTTTTTTTTTAAGTGATAAAATTGCGTAATTGAAGAGCAAATCACAGACTTCTCTGTTACAATAAATTGATGGTTATTTTATTGTGAATTCTTGGAGCTGTTGGTATGCATCCTTGAAAAACACAAACAGATTAAGAGGACTGTGCTAGCAGAGTTATGCTCTTATACCTACTTTAGAGAAAACATAGTTTATAGCTAACCAGACATGAGCATCACTGATGTGGAATGCAGCTTTTTTTTTTTTTTTTTTCGTTGTTTTTGTTCCACACTAGTGCCAAACATGTGCAGGGGGGAGAAATTGCTGACTGGCCAAATACAGAGACTTCTGTGTTTGTTCTCTCTAGCTTGCCAGAAGTGGGGCCAAGTTTGTTTACATGAAAAGTAGGCACTCAGAGGGAAGTAATGTAGCTGCAGCTCTTCTGCATTTCAGAACAGTGGGCTTTTTCCCACAGATAATGATCTGAAGAAAACTACTAAAAGAGGTTAATTTTTAGTCACTTTATTGAAAATACAATAATAAATATCCCAGTTTCCCCATACCTGTTCTTCACACATTCCCATACTGCTCACTATTGTAATAGCAAGTGAAACAGAGGCGTTCTAGGCAGATAAGCATAACAAAGGATAGTGTTATATTCTTGGTTAAAAGTTATAAGAATGCATGGCACTCTTAACAATGTTTGATAGGTTTGAATTTCCTATAGTACATGGTGAAACTGCATTGAACTGATGAAGAAATGTGTAAACAAAAAAAAAATTAAAGGCAATTATGGAGATCTGCAGATTATTGCATTCAACATTCAAGCATGCATTCAATAAGTTTGAGTGCAAAATAAATTAAATGGAATAGGTTAATAGGTGATTTGTCCATTTTTTTTTTATACAACAGATAGTTCCAGCCAAGTAATCTGATTACTCAGAAAGGTTCCAAACTCTTCTGAGAATTTCCATAAGAAAAATTAGCTGTGCTTTCAGAAAAATAGAACCAACACTGTATTGTTAGCTTTTGTGGAAAACAGAAAATTTGTTAGCAATGTTTTTCCTCGCCTGTGTTTTATTCTTCTATATTTAGACTATGTTAGACAATACACATGCATTGGTTACTGTTGTATAAAAGCTACAATACCAGTGAGGGCATGTTTTACTGTGATTACAGGTAGTCCTCCACACTGCTGATGTTCCTGATTTAGGCTTAAGGCCAAAAGTGATCAGGCCTTTACTGTCTGAGCCCTCAGGCTTTACAACGCTCTGTCTGAGGCAATATCAGTGTCATCTTTGTAGAAACCTAATTTTACCAGTTTTATCACAGTAACAAAATCCCCTTAGGAGCATTATAACTATATTATCATGTAGCAGAGTTATGGCTTCAAATGTACAAAACAGTGAACAACATCCACTCTGATGCAGTTACTACTGCCAGATACGGCACAGCTTTGGTTCCTTCTACTCGACAATAACAAAGCCCTTACTTTCCATCCACGTAGAAAAAAAAATACATTTTTTTGCCCTTAGCGAGCAGGAAATTGTCCTGAATCCTTTAAACTCCCAAGCTCTTCCTTTTAAAAACAAAAACCTTCAAGTTGACCGTTTTAAAAACATCCATAGCAGTGCTTGACCCAGTTCTTCCCTGAATATCACATATTTACCAGTGGTTTCACCAAAAGGCTAATTTCCTTTGCAAAAACAAAGCTAGTTATCATTAGTTTCCAGGCTCAGAGTAGCGGTACTCCCCTCATCTTGCGGATGATGTTGGCTATCCGTTTGGCCAGTCCCGGGCTGGGCTCCTCTACCTGGAAGGTTCGGGTCAGCAGGTTGTAGAGGGAGCCGTAGCCCACGGCGACCACAGTGCAGGTCAGGCAGATGACGTTGTAAGGCATGCTGAAGTCTGGGGTTGGCAGGTTGACCAGCAGGGGCTCAGTGTAGACTCGCACAAAGTAACTGGACTCCTCTTTACAGGGGAAGCTGAAAGGAAACGTGATGGAGGACAGGCACAGTAAGGAAGCTGTCAGGGTTCAAATTCATTCTGTCTTCCATAGAAATGTGCTCCTCAACAGTGAGTCGGACAACACTTGAAAGAGTAGCAACAACAGGCCTTATGCTCAAGAATAAAAAAAGTGCTGTATACTCACAAGCTGCTGAAAAGTGGACGCTCCTGAGTGTCGTTTATGTTCATGGCAACAACACTCGGCACAAGAGCGCTGATGACAGAAGACCTGAGGGCGAAATGAACAGATTTCAGTCGTTCTGAAAGTCAGAATGAAATGAAATGACTTTGCAATGACTTTTTCACCTTGACAGCTACTCCACATCATAACATATACCTAACAACAAAACTGTTATCTTCTCATCTTCTTATATAAAAATCCCATTACTTCTACTTTCTGGAAGACAGTGTATTGTTTAGTGATGACTTCATGGCGTACATGAAAATTTCAACCCTGTCCGCCCCCACCCATAATATAAAACCTGCAACTTCACAACTTTCAAAGTGAAACGAGTGGCAACATGGTACAGCGGTGCATTTATGTGTGTTCACCCCCAGAAACATTTCCTAAGACACCATGGTCGTGTCCTGGTGGCTGGAATTTATTAATTTGGAAGAATCTGGAAATTGTCACAGCCTAAGAATTAAGCGTAAAGCACTGAGTCACATTCTGTGTTTGTTCTGGTCCAACTCGCCAAATTTTGAACAGTCACATTATGTCCCTCCCAACACTACAAGGAAATATATTGAATTATGGAAGTAAGAAACCACTGAAATGCAGTTTCCTTGTGACTTTACACATTCTATAATCAAACATAATATATATTCTTTACACTGCATGCGAGGCAAGCACTCAAATAAAAACACCAAATTTTGTGTGTGTGTGGATCTTCGTTTTTTTGACCTTTCAACACCTGCTGAAAATGAATCTCTCTGAAAATTGACCCCAGATGCATACCCGACGTAGAAGCCGTGGTTGGGGTCGGGGGTGTATTCAGTCCACTTGAGCAGCGCCCTCTCGAACTGCACCGTGACCTCGGTGACGGAGTTGGGAGGAAGCTGGACCAGCATCTCCAGCAGGTGGGGTCTCACACGGTCCTTAGACGGCTGGTAGTGGATGTAGCCTGGCAGGAGAAAAGTACAGAGACATGAGTGGCTTCACGTGCCGCGTATACACAGTTTTAATGTTTGTTTTATCCGTGTTACTCTACAGCCCTTTGTAACTTTGAGAAGAAAAGTGCAATGCAAATATAATAACAATATATTATTGTTACTACAAATAAATGGACAGTCCAGGCACTCCACTGTAGGTCTTCTTCAGGGCTTTAAAACGAAGAAGACCTACAGTGGTCGAAACATGTTGGCTTTTTTAATGATTTAGCCACTACAATAAAGGCTTTTTAAGTATTTTCTTCCTCGTGGTTATATTTTTATATTTGGAGCGCCTGGACTGTCCTTTTGTTTGTAGCACTCTTTTTTTTCCCCCGTTTTCCAAGAGCACCCGATACATTTTTGATCCTAGTTTGACAATATAGAGCAACCAGTCATTTCCTTTTTTCCAGTATTATTGTTACTATTGTTTTGTTTGAGCAAAACAAAAAGGTAGACTAAAAGGGTTAGACTAAAAAAAACAAGACTAAAAACAACAAAACAAAAGAAAACACTACAGCTTTCAAGATAGAAAATCCAACTCATGTACTCCTCCTTGTGGTGAAAAGCAGCATTTACACAGAGATTAGATAAAACTGTAATGATCCCTGTGGGGAAACTGGGAAAGTCTGTTACTGCAGACATACACATACAGTATGTTTGATTCATACAACACAGTACCTGTATGTGTCTGTGTCGAGCCATTACCTTTCTGATTTAAAAAAACAAACAAACAAAAAAACTGTTTTGAATCCCCAAGAAAAGATGAGAAGTTTGATGTTGGAAAATGAGATTCTATAACTCTACAAGACTATGAGATGACATAAAAACAAAGCGAAAATATTATTATTTCCCCCAAATTCACTGGTGCATAGGTGCATCACTGTTAGAGCAGATTTTACTGTGAACACTTTCATTGTAGTTTCATTTTGGATTTAGAATGCAAACTCTTCCTCTCTTTAAAGCAGCATATTTCATTGCCACTGCATATAGGAATTTGCAAGGCAATTATACATTCATGAAGCTGTTGATTTTTTTTTTAGCCGCAGTTAAAATAAGACCTTGGAAGGCAACAGGCAACACAAACTCTAACTTGATGTTTTCATTTTCAGGGGGAGATATTTGAAAAAGACTTCTCCTGATAGTGGTTTTGCTTGAACATTTTTTAGAAAAGTGACAGACAGCTCTAATACGCATTTATGGGTCCTCTACATGCAAGCAGTGTCTGAAATTAACTTTTTGGCTCACCTCCCAATAGCTGGTAAACTAAAAAAAATCCAGAGTAAAAAATTGTAGCCGCATTGCCATTAGTCACGATGCAGAATTCATTATTGCCTTACACCCACTGTCTTTGCTGGGTTTTTTTTATGTTGTAAGGCAATAAAGAATTCTGCATCGGAGCTATGGGGGTGCGGCTACAATTTTTTTATTTGAATCTTTGTTCCTGTGGGCCAGCACCCCATTAATATTGGTGTGTGTTTCAACTCATCTCCAAGAAACTAAAAAAAACTGCCCTGCCTAGAATAATTTTTACTGGCAAAATCAGGTACTTTGTTAACTTAGATTGCTTACTCGGACACAACAGATCAAGTTTATAATTCTTCATAAAGTGCAACATAATTCAAAGTACAAGAGAGCATTTTGAAGCGTTATGTTATCATCTCAGTATGCCAGGTGACCCTGACTGATTTATCCACCCAAAGACAAATTCTGCCAGCATTTGGCGCTTTTGCAGGTGTTAATTTCAAACCCTGAGTGCAACTGTGTGCACACACACATCCTGTCTGCTTTCCAGGTGACTCACTGGGCTTGTTGTCCTTCCCCTTGCTGGTGACGGTGAGCGTGTGGATGTAGAGGCGCAGGTACCAGGGCACCGTGTCCAGCAGCAGCACAGGGAAAGCCCTGTAGGGGTGGTGGTTGTACATCAGAGTGTGAATCTCTCCTGTCTGCAGCCCGTACCCCGCCACATAGCGCTCACCGTGGAGGAGGGGGCGGAGCATATCACCTGCGGGGAGGAGAGAGGGAGGGAGGGGGGTGAACAAGGTGGTCAACGATCTGGATAACTTCTCCACATAGACAAGAAGCCTGACAACAAAACATTTCTAATGGTTTAACTCAAAAAGTACATTTCAGTAGAAAAAACGCACACCCAGCAGGTGCAGACTGGAGGCTTTTATAATACTTCCACTTACAAAGAAAATCCAAGTCACACACTGTTCTTTTTCCCTTTAGTTCCGTGCTTTAGTTATCCCACCACATGTTTTCTGCTACATGGCCTTCGTCTGGGTGATTTTTAACTCAACAAGTACACAGAGTTGACAAGGAATATGACGCACGAAAGACTAAATCTGCACTCCGTTTGCAAACCAAAAAGCTAGTCTAGTTTTCTTCCTGTCTTTATTGTAAATGGCTGTTCTTGAACATTTTCCATCCTAATTTTTGCCAACTTTAAAAAGGGGCAATAAGTAATCTATGATTTGAGTGGGAGTCAATGACATGCCAATGGGTGGGGAGTTTTTGTTCCAAAACAGAGTGCGGGCCAGAAAGTGAATTTTGAAAGCCAGAAATCTCAGCAGCTAGTGAAGAAATCGTTGAGTCATTGATATTGATCACAAATTCATTGATATTGAACACCCCTTTCAAGCTCTATCACACCCACGCAGATATATTATGGTCATTTTGTCATTTACAGTCTTACTCATTGCACCCTTAATTAAGACTATGTCTGCTAGAGCTTGAATTGGGCCCAAAAATTTAAGCGCGGACCGACCTGAGCCCACATTGATCTAACCAACAGACACATTAGCAGCATTTTGAAAGCCCAAGCCTGACTAGAACCCGATTTTGACTGAGCGCACGCTGCGACCGTCACCATCTGTCCCGAATGCTGACACACAGGCTGAAAACATAAAGCTTACTGGACTGAACTGGAGCAAAACTACAAGCATATTAGCAGCTGTTTGGAGAAAAAATACTGCTGTATTAAATTCAAGGTACAAATGAATTAGAGTTAACCGCCTTTAAAGATCAGCATGACCTCAGTTTGATTGCAGCGGAGCTTGAGTGTGAACCGAGCCGAACCGGACCGAACACTCAGGCTCGGGCCCGGTCCCGTCGGACTCAGGGTGTAGATTACAATCTGTGTAATGTATACCAAGGCACACAAAGCTGTGTAATTGTCACTCACCATCATTGGATTTCCAGCGCAGCAGCATGTTGAGGGAGCGCGTTGAGCCAAAGGTGGCTTGTTGGGTCAGATCGTAAACAGAGTAGGTCCGTCTGTCGCCCAGCACCACGGCCTGGCTCAGCAGGGGGGTGGCCGGGCTCAGCTCAAACTGCTCCCCCTGCAAAATCACATCCATATTCTCTCAGTCTAAACTGTTGCAGATCTCTATACACACTGTTGACGATGCTTTACAGAAAACGTTCTTAATCCATTATATCTGCTTTCAAATCTTGTAAGTGTCTTTGTTCTCTTGGAAAGTGAGGAGTAGAGAATGACAGGAAAACAGAAAGAGAGGGGATGACATGCAAGATCTTCATAAAAATAAGACTTGAACCTACAACATATACTGTAGCAAGCAGCTGGTTTTAACTGCAGTCTGCTAAACCCCGCCTTGATTTTGCTTTGATTGTTTGGTACAACTAGTCCTCCTTTACTTATTTCTGTGAAGTTTGCATTAAAGAGCAGAAAGGTAGTGTATGCACATCCAAAAAAGTAGGCCAGGTGCTTGGTATTAAACCATGAATCCATAAAAAAAAGAAAGAACTACCTGCATGTTGCTGCTGCAGTTAAACACCAAGGGAGCATCTTTCCAGTGTGCGGGTACGTCTTTCTTTTTTAAAGTTTGCATTAAGGGAATTCCTTTTTTTTTGGGGGGGGGGGGGTGATATAACTGCACAGACAGTCAGAGCGGAAGATAGCGCAGTATGAAGGAAAGCTAATTAAAATCGAACCTGGGGATTGTCTGTGACGTCGATGTAGATTTTACTGGAGGAGGCCAGCGGACAGGCTTCAGTCAGTGTCCGAGAGAACATCTTGAACAGAGACCACTCTGCAGGAACAAGCAGAGTCCTCAAACACAACCAACCCAAATCAATGATGCTGAATACGGAAATTATTAACTTGAATCTATGGGGGATGAAGCCTGAAGAAGCTTTTTGCTCACCTCGTTTGCCCTGTCCGGAGGTGTGCAGGTCAAACACCACATTCAGCGTCTGTCTGAGCTCCCACGATGTGTCTTTGCACTGCCAGTCCTGACACACAGGCCTGATGTGCAGCGCCTGGGAGTGGAAGCTGCTGTGGAAGAGTTTCTCTGACTTCATCAGGACAGCCAGACCGGCCTGAAAGTGCGAGATGGCCACATAAACAGGATTCATTACAAAGAGAACAAGCATGTCCATAAAGAAAACATTTTTATATATGATTTTTAAAGGTGTTTCTGCTATATTTGATAGTGTGCTGTAAAGAGAGACACAAATGATGGGAGAGACATGTGTTACATGCCTTATCCCAAACAGACATTCACCTTGGAGCCACAGGGCAGCAGTTTCTTCCAGGGGGTCAGATTTTCAGTGCACACAATCTCACGTGGCAGGGTGGCATAGCGAAGGAAGTGGTGGTCGGTCACTTCATGGAAAACACAAAATTATCCATCAGTATGTAATGCAATGCAACCTGGACATTAACAGTAGTAGCTCCATGCTGCAGCAGTAACCGATCACGCAATTAGCTTTTACAACAGCTGACTACTGGAAAGCCTTATAAAATACTCTGGTTCTGGAAATGTGAGTACTGAACAAAGCCAAAGGAGCCTTACCATTGCCTAAACCCAGTGGCTTGAAGGAGGCACTGGGCTGAACAGTGTTGGTGGAGTCAATGAAGTTGAGCGAGGCGCAGAAGATCCCCGACAAAACGTTAGTCAGCTCTTTCCATGTTCCATCCACGCTAAAAAAAGGGTACAAAAATGGTTCAGTGTGTACAAACATACATATTAAAATGCCTGACAAAGCACATAGTTACAGTACTATTGCAAAATATGCAGAGACTGCAGATTACATTTAAACCCCATTCTGGGATTTGGGAGAGTTATTTATGCCTTGTTTCCTACAAGGCTAGAGACGGGGAATAAGCCTTTCGCAGCATTTTCATTTCTTCATAATAACAAAAAAAAAGGGTATTTTATCCCAATGTTTTCATCCATATATAAACACGCCTTTGTCAGCTTCAAAATACATTAAAATTCAAGATCAGTTATGACTATCTCAGTTCTTGTATCATCTCTGTCATCTCTCTGTCAAACTGTTTCTTCACTTTATGTTTTTAATTTCTGTGGTTTAGGTTTAGAATATAGATTCAGCCTACAAGATATTATAACACCTTTAACATCTCCACTGAAGACTGATCACTGACCGTCGGTGCAAAATGGCGGCTCTAGAAAGACGCCCTTGCTTTTTGATTCTGAGGGACTGACACCAAACAGATCGCTGAAGCATTTTCTGCTATCAAACTCCATTGTAGCTGCGCTGTAAATATCTGGACGTGATGTCACTTTGTCTATGTTTGTCCAGTTATCCACAGGAATAAGAAAAATACACCAATAAACAACAAAATGGACCCAGAAATGCAAGATACATCACCAACATCAGTTTTTTTAACAGCGTTTAAGGGTTTCATGGTGCATTTTCCTTTAAGTTCCCACAGTGAAGGCAGGACATTCATTTCACCTTTGAAGCTCTGTGGCCAGCAGCGGCCTGTACTCACTCAGTGACGGTGTCCTGGAACCAGACCCAGAGTTCGGCCCCGGGGGGCGACGGCAGGAAGGGCTGCCCCCACTGCATGGTCCTCCAGTAGCCCTGGGTGAAGGAGATGTGCAGCTCCCGCACCGAGAACTTGGAGATCACCTGGCCCAGAGACTTGGGGAACAGCCGGTAGTGGGAGACTAGGAAATATAACACAACAACATGCATTTTAAAGTTTGATATAACAGTGAATACATTTCCTGTCTAACAATGTGAATATGGATTAACAACAGATAATACTGGGTAATCCTGGAATTACAGGTCTATTCTATTTTATAATCTATTACCAGTGCCTATGTCTGTGAATTGTGGTGGTTAAAGAGGATTGAACTATCTTTCTCCCTCATTACTTATACATGAATAGACACTTTAATCCCATACAATCATCAATAACTGCATGATGCATGCATGCAGGAACAAAAGCCTGCTTCCAGTTGCAAATAACCTATGAATTGAGACGGGTGTCTAGATACATTCTAGCATCAGCTGAATAGGCTTACTGTGTTTTTGACAAATACTGTATCATGTTTAATCACGGTCAACAGCAGCTTTAGTACCTTTGTTTCCTCCCATGAAGTCTGTATCCCACAGGGTGCGGAACTGGAAGCTGGCATAAATATCGCCTGAATGCAGCGGTCTGATAACCAACTCCTCCTGAAAATCGTCTTTAGACTGTGGTACTGGTGGGCTGACCACGGTTTCAGGATCAGAAGCGGCCTGGCTGTCGCTTGGAGCATCATCGGGAGTCGCTGCTTCAACCTCGGTTGCTTCCCATCGCTTCTCCTCCACCAACGGCTCTTCAGGCGTCTCCTCCCCGGTGTCGGCGGCTGTTTGTGGGTCGCTTGTAAGCACAGTTTGCGGGTTGTTGACCGCGGTAGCATCAGGTTCACTAACAGGGGTTGTTTCTTGAACGTCTGCGACAACAAACACTGACAAACTACAAAGAATAAACACCAGAGCCGGGAAGTTGCACCTGTGCGCTGCCATTTTTTCCTTCTACGGCGACCCTCCACTTCCGTATTGGCGCGTCATACGTCCAGCCGACCAATGGGCTGCTTCTGTATGGAGAATTGTCGCACTGAGCTGAATCTGCTTTGTTTTAAGCAAAGATTTTCTCATCTAGACAATTTACAAGCCAGCGTTTAACGCGAAAGCAGCAGCATAACATAATATTTTAGTGTCGCTTTCCTTGCACTGGGATGAATTTGGGGATTTCATATAGGACATTTAACAATATGCCGACTTAGACCACATTTTTGCACATAACTGGCAAGCATATGGATTTTTCTAAGCAAACAAAGCTAGATTATAAACGCCTAGTCTAGTTAGGAAAATTTTAGGGAGATCTGGGAGAAAAAATAGTAAGAGGTAGCTGTTATAGCCAAATAATAAATTGTCTAGGCTATCCACCTATTGTCACTAACAAGAGCTACCGGTTTATTAATAACATTTAATTTTCGTCTGTATGCTGTGAGTCCAACAAACGTCCCTCACTCTTGCTGGTCCAGTGTCATAACCCATTGGTGCATTATATTACCTAATTAACCAATTAGGCAATGTCATATAATTTCTCGATTCATTTATCACTATTATGATGCTTGCTCGTCTCTATCTGACATTGCATATGGATCCACCCTCCCTATGTAGGCCTGCACGCTTAAACCCATCAATTTGACGCCATAATAAACGATGCAGGGAGGGACCTGGCACAGAGGCTTTGTCATATCGGTGTGGCACTGGACCTAAATACCCTAAATACACGAAAAGCCCCATAGATGTGTGCAGCATGCTAGTTGGTGTGTGGCTGGATGGTCGTGTTGCTGGACAGGGACGGGCATCATCGGGGGCACATCACCCCTCCCACATCCACACATCGCGCACTCAGCCCAGACACACACACACACACACACATACACACACACACACACACACACACACACACACACACACACACACACACTAGGAATTTCTGCTCAACCATGGCTCCCTGGTAGATGCTCAAAGCGGCTGTTGTCAGAGCGAATTAAATCGGCACTAGCTCGCTGCTTACTTCTGACCTTGCCTGCCTCTGGTAGGGTTTTCAATATTTTATTCAGGATTCCTGTGCTCTCTCCCCATGGCTACATCGGATGGAATAGACGGCTGTGTTCTGCAACGAGGCAGATCTCAAAGTGACCCGAACATACTCACCGAATCTGGCATCGATTTGGTGCACAGCACAGGTAAGAGAAATGTTTTATTGTCTGGGTGTTTTATTTGCCATATAGTCTTTCACTGCCCCTTCTTTGGCGATGCAGCGGTTTCCAAAAGGCATCCTTCCCTGCCCGGTGGGATATTAGGACACCAAGGGACAATTAGCGCATATGCTTCCAACCTTGGAAGGAAAATATAGCTCGGCTGTAATATTGAAACGTGGAGATGCAAATTGAAAAGTAATGTGCCATATCCCCTTTCAGCGTCCATGAATGGATGCATGCCCCTCCAGATTTGAGCGTTAAAAAGACGCCTGTAGCCCATTGGGCTGTTACGGCTGCAAGTAGCCTATACTGTTTTGAAATCTGTTCTTAGGCCATATTGAACAAAAATGCACGCAACACCAGTCTATTATTGCTTTTTGCATAAATGTTTCCCCCTTTATTTGGCGCGTATATTTATCGTCACAAAATCCGCATGTGGTGTGGTCCATCATTTCAGGCTAAATGTCTAGACGTATTTACCACGCTGGTCTATCATCAAATCTGAGCATTGGTAGCGGATACACAGCTATATCCCTCGTTATTCAGGAGCCACATGGGGCTTTGGGTGTTGCATATCTCATTTTACAGCCACATGCATATCTTATCCTAAGCCTTGCCCGATCACTGCGCATTGACAGCGTCAACTGGCCCCCATGCTGAACCGATCAGTGTTATGATCAATGACCTAGCTGCCTTCCACGTGATGTAGCCTATAGGTGCAAAGACCTCCAATTCAGTGCAGCCATGTACTCACAGGGGATCGATTCACCATTGCATGGATCATGCAGGTGTGCTTTCCAACATGGATCCCTTGTTTATCTCTCACTGGTCTGCATAATGCATAAGGAATAATGGATTCATCTTCCATTAATAACAGGAGAACACCAGGGAGCAGTCATGTTCTTCACTTTTTTTGATGAACTCATGCAAGTAGACTTAACATCTTTTTGTTATATTTCTGTATTTAACCTGTAATCATTATGATCACAATAGGTTTTCAATACATCTATGTGGCCTAGTTTGATATAAGCTATATATGGTCATATTGTGTGGGCTTACAACCAGTCACTGCTTTCTCCCACACATGGAGACACACATGAAGGATGCTTGAGTGAATGATTCAGAAACAAAACAACGCCATTCACCTTTCAACCGCTCTCTAATGAGGCTCGTGTTTTTCACATCCCTGAAATCACACCTGTCTGCACTCATCAACTGCCCATAGCGCGGTTTCCAATGGACGCTTGCTGAATTCAAGCCTCCTATGGATGATTTAATTCACACATAGGTGGATGTGATAATGTCACACTGGGCCCTTGACACACCTGATTAAACAACATAGAACCTTGACAGAGCCGCTATGGCGGTGATGAGAGCCGAAGCCATCTGGGAATATGAATATCGGCCTCTCACACTTGAATATGCACAACGACATTACTGTCCACGATGTGAATATACTGTCTATCATCTATGCAAATGAAAGACACAGTAAATACAGTTGTCATTGCAAGGACAGTGACAGTGTCTGGTGACCCAAAGTACACACTGCCCGCCCTCTCTGTGTGGATTGTCACTGTGCTAGCGTCTGGGGCACCAGTCTTTGCCAAAGGATTACTTAGGCTTTTTTTTTTCCAACACAGTGGCCCTTGCAGCTGCAGAGGCTGACACTGTATTCATCCACTTACTCAACACTGGAGAGAAGAGTCAATAGAGACAGCAGCCACAGTTGACCATCGTTGAGAACCAGAGCAATGTTTTCTCTTATCGCTGCTATAACCTTTTTTATTTTGAGACTTTGTTTTGCACAGCTTTTGAATGGAGACGTCCTCTTAGAGCTTCTGATTTAGAGGTATATTATCATAAAGCGGGTTGGGAACATAAGTCTGACAACAGGAGCAGCGGTATAAAAACCTCCCACTGTTCAGTTAGTTTGTTCAGGCAAAAGCCCTTTAGATTCTCCTGCTAATAAAACGTCACTTTCGCTCAAAGTCCCACTTAGTCATCGCAGAGTGTCGACCGAGGTAATGGTGTGGAGAGGACACCTTGAAGCTTAGCGGACAGGGAGAGTGTCCAGGCCGGGCTGTCCCTGTGGCTCCCTTCCATGTAGCAATTCCTCTGTCTCATAGCAGTATCCTTGTACACAGCTTGAGAGACACTGGCGATGTAGATTTAGGCAGAAAGTTTCGGAAAGAGTTACATACTGCCGAGAAACGAGCCAGACACACATCAGGATAGTTTGAACAGGAATATCAGTGCCAATAATCTACATTAACCCAATGTAAACGCACATATTGTTTCCTAGAAGGGGACGGTGCAGATGAACAACTATTCCCTCAGTGAATACAGGTTTCCCTATAGGTATTATTATACCCTGCAAAACAAAAATAATGTAATGCTTTACTAATCCCCATAGGGAAATTCACTTTTCGCTTGCCCCCCCTCTTGGGAGGTCAGAGTGCAGCTCAGCGACAGAGCGACGCCCCTAGAGCTCGAAGGGAGTCAGTGTCTTGCTTCAGACTTCAGCAGGGTGGATGCAGATGGAGCTACAGCATATTTCCCCCAAAACAAATCGTATGTAAATTCAACATTGTGAAATGCTTCAAGTGTAAAAAAGTGATTTGAAAACCCAAAGTCAGTTCTGTGAATCTATAAACAGGATTGTAGTCTGTGTTTTGCAGGTACAATCCTCAGTTTACGATTACGAATCACAGACAGACACGGATTGTGTTTTACTGGAAACACTTGATTACGGCTCTGAGTTTTGGTGGGTATATTTCAGCCATAAAAGAAGTGTAACTCGTAAGACGCTTTTAGCCTACAACTCCAAACTACAACAGGAACTAGTCATAACCTTAAAGGAAAATGCTGGGATTTTTCAGTGTAAAAGTCTAATTTTTGCCTCAGTTTTTATGGTGTACTCGTATATTAATGCAAGTGCCTCGGTTAAACCAGAACTTTTATTTTGAAAATGTCAAGGCGGAAACGTGTTTTATGAGTGAGGATACAAACAGCCAAAAGTCTGAACGTAAAAAAAATATCTGTAAACATATAAACGCAAATGCAAAATGAGAACTGAAGCCATAAATAGTAATTTGTAGTCGTAACTTAAGGATTTAATTTGTAAAACATGTATTACAATCGTGTTTATAGATTTACAGAACTGACTTTTGGTTTTCAAATTTGTTTTTTAACAATTGAACCATTTTACAATCTTCAGTTTACATACGATTTGTTTTGGGGGAAATATAGCTCCATAGATGCTTGCCGATAAGGGGGGTTGAACCTGTGAACCCGAATCCTCTTTAGTCGAAGAACCGCCTCTCTAACCACTAGGCCGCCCTGCCGCCTCCCCAAAAAACTGATCAGTGTCTTTCAAACGTCTCATCCTCCTCCACCAATCTGGCTGATACCTGGATAATCCTTTCAGATCTGAGATCAGTAGAATCAGCACAGCAGCTCTGAGGACAGCAGGTATGAGTGGAACTCCCTAATGAACAAGGAGTTATCAAACCCTCTAAAAGCTGTTATTGAGCCTTGATGATGACTCACTCTAACCCAGAGCAAGGTCTTATAGATAATGCCTACACTATGCTCAGACCTTGATGAATAAATGGGGGAAATTCTGACTCAGAGTGTCTTACATAATGTGCTCCCTATTTAACAAAGCTTTGTTTATAATGAGCAAGTAATGTTAAACGCAAAAGGTATTAGTGCCACATGAAAAAACAAATATTTAGATTACATAGAGTAGTAGCATGATAGAATGCTTATTCCATGTATATACTGTACTATGCACGCAGATACGCATTTATACACACAAGCGTATATATGCAAATGAAATCGCTCTATATGCACATACATGCGCACCATCATACCCCACCGTAAATACACGCATTCAATTATCTTGCAAAACATTTATACCCCAAGCAATTAATTGCCTCATCCCTCCGGACATGTCAACATCCCTCAGCATCTCCTCTCTGCCTTGCTGTTCAGTGTTCAGAGAATAAAGAATAAAGAAAACCAGCCTGAGTTTCAGGGGAAAAGGCGGGCTGGAAGAGAGGGAGCAGGAACACACAGACCTTGGAGGGCCGAAGTGAAGACCTATAGGCCGAGGTAGATGGTACAGTGGCAGTTGGCCATGTGGAAAAAATTCTTACAAAGGAGAGTCTTTACGCCAACCTGGAGCTGACAGGCGCTGAACAAGAAGAATCTTTTTTGTCCTCCCAGTAATGAGGCAGTCAAGTACGCTCAACGGTGTGGGAGAGACAGATAGAGAAGAGCTGGAAGTGGTGCCGTACCTGGTGTGGCTTTTCACCGCTGTTGTAGGTAAATGCTTTACGCTGCTGAACCTTGAAACAAATTGAAACTGTGGTGGCCTGCGGGTTGGTTAAAGACCCGATGTTGTTGGGGTGTGACATAACGCAGTGAGGAATCATTCAAAAGTGTAAGCCAATGGGATATTAGTTAGGGAGAGAAAGGCAGTTTATTTGATGGGAGAGGCGGAGGGGCGGGACTGTTCAAAAATCTGGTGATGGTTTTATTGGCCTACTGGTGCAGCAAGAGGTCACCATTAAAGATACTCTGTTTTCCAGGAAGTAAAAGTAATGGGAGTTCATTTCATGGGGACTTTAAACTTGGATCCCCATAATGAAATTCTCTTTTTCCTTTCCCCGCCTCTACAGAGAGGTCAGAGGTCAGGGTCAGCTTCAGAGCAGCAGCTGGTAGGGAGTCAGTGTCTTGCTCAAGGACACTTCAGCAGCGCAGGCGGTTGCCGACATGGGTGCTTGAACACAGGTTGTGTGGTTGAAGGACGGGCACTCTATCTATTAGACAACTCGATACAGGACAAAAGCACGTGAAAACCAAGGAGAAGAGTTATGCTACATTTCCAGTTACGCTTAACATTTCTCATCCAGTGATGCTCTCATCTGTGGCCTTTCTCTCGAGATGCAGTCTGAGGTTGTGGAAAGTTGTTTGGTTGGTGCGGTTTCACTGAAAATGATATGAGTGAATCTCATTACATTTTTATGACAGGGGGACCTGTGGATCTGCAGACCTTACATGCAGGCGGTGTTGATATCCAGCTGGGTCAGTGCGCACTGTAGTCTGTCTCTGTTCTGCATCCAGCTGGCTGCCAGTGCAAACTGCAGACTGTGCCTTTAATAACCCATCTATCTATCTATCTATCTATCTATCTATCTATCTATCTATCTATCTATCTGTCTATCTATCTATCTATCTATCTATCTATCTATCTATCTGTCTATCTATGTTCACTTTCATTTTCATTTTCATTCATTTTGGTTCCTCTCTCCTTTACACATCTCCTTCCTCATCTTTCCTCCAGCCATCTCTATTGGTCTGCTAGTGCTTCACTCTCACTCTCTTAGATGTCTTCACTTTCTCTCTTTTATCATCGATTGAGTTGCCCCTATCATATCCCCCCCTCTCTCCCTCATTGGCCCTCCCATTGCAGGCTCAGTGTGGCTTGGGGGTGGGGGGGTGGGAGGGTGTGTGTGTGTGTGTGTGTGTGTAACCACTTTCCCTTAACCTGCCTTGTCTACTTCTGCTTCAGTTAGTGATTTCCTACATTTCCCAGAATTACTTTTGACATCCTCCAGAGAACGGGCGTGAACTTGTTGCATTCAGCTGTGGGTTATACATGTAAGTGGAGAGAGCGATAACAATAGTGACAGCGAGTTTTTCCAGCCCCTTACTCAAAAACGCAGCAGCATTGCATTGCATTATGGTCCATTGAGGCTAGACAGAAGCTCTTGCTCTTTGATTCTGAGGGACTGACATCAAAACCTGAAGTTTACTGTGAATGTTTTAGATAGATGAAAAATGTGTCTGCTATTAAACTCCATTATAGCTGCACTGGAAATATCTTGACATGGCGTTTGTCCAGTTATCTGCGAGAAAAAGAAGAAATAGACCACCAAACAACAAAATGGCCCCAGAAATGCAAGGCACATCGCCAGTAGCTGTTTTTAAACAGTGATAAAAGTGTTTTTGGTGGATTTTTACTTGAAGATGATTATCAAAACCAAGCATGCCAAGTCAATACTTGTGTCCTTGCGGAGAACGTTCATCCTAAATTGTCTTGGAGAGAACAAACTTCTCAAGAATGTGAGCACAGAGAGGTCATCTTTACAGTTTGAGATGGGCTGTGTGCCTGAAGTCGTGCGATTAATTACTGTGAGACACACCGATGTTCATTTTCCCAGCAACTAAACTTCCGGGATCTTTATGCGTCCTCCGTCCTTGTGTTGTTTTGTTTTTGAATCGTACTTTGGCCGTCAAACACATCATGGAGCACACTAGAAAGCACAAGAACAGATCAAACTACACTGAAAGAAACACACACACAGGAGGTAGATGTAAGTAAGCATACAGTAGCTGAATACAGTCAGGATATAGTTGGATTTGGTCTCCACAAGAGCCACCTGCACCACTGTGAAGCCCAGCCTAATTAAGTTCTTACTCCCTATTTTCAGTAGCGGAGCTGTAATTCATGCCATAGTCAGATCACGACTCATTCGTCATGGCCGGCCTGAAGGGACTGTGAGCCAGTCAAGGCCACCTGTTAGTAGTAGCCACTGGAGAGCTATTCATTTCTTGCTTCAACGATACACTGTCCCCATAGAGGCCGGGAAGACACACTTAGCTATCTGGAGAGGTAACTGTTTCCTGGTTGCCTGACAAAATATCTGCTCTTACCATCATGAAAGTTTTACTCTTATTTATTATTCATTGATGTAGGTAGGACGGTGGACAGCAAGTCTTGCGAAAGGAACAACTGTGTCTCTTAAAGCTGTCACTAGACAGTGATACATATCTTTGAGTGAGACTTCCAGTCCATGAGCAGGAGCAGCATCTTCTAGTCACTCACTCATTCATTCATTCATTCATTCATTCATTTTATAGATAATCTTCAGTGTATCTGCTAGATTGTCATGAAGTCCTGTGTACGTCTAAGGCAGTGGTTCTCAACGTGGGGTCCAGGGACCACCAGGGGTCCTTGAGGTGGTTCCAGGGGGTCCCCAGCAAATTGGTGAAGTGTTAAACTTCACCATTACTTCATTTACAAGAAGTTAACACAATTAGAGAATGTAGAAGAATGACTATTTTGATCATAGTTTCACTGTTATCTCTCTGCCTACAATACATATAGTCATGGAATTCTGGACTAACTCATATCTATAACAATAAAAATATTCTCCGATTTGCGTCCAAGAGACAAAATCTGTTCAAATGGGGGTCCGTGGCACTAATGTGTACTGAATTAGGGGTCCTTGATGTGAAAAAGGTTGAGAATCACTGATCTAAAGGATAGAGGGCAAAGGGAGCTAATGATTATGAATGTAGTGCAATCATATCAATTTGTCAGGTACTTCTCTCTCTGCTCTGATCCAAATGTCACCACAAACAGAAGGCTTGTGTTAACACGAGTCTCAACATAAGAAATCATTCATCTCTCGTCTCTGTCTGTAGCGTCTCTGCATGTTGTTCTGTCTCATTGTGGATCCGAGACCATTGAGTAGTGAATGGGGATAAGCTGCATCTGGACGCCTCGCGCTCTCTGTGGGAACCCTCACTGTCTTTCAGCCGGCCATGGAAATGGGAGCACAACAATGACGACAGCAACAAAAGGCCTACATCATGCCTGGTCCCTGTGGATGTGGGAGCAGATTAGGCATTTGACAGTGTTTGAGCCATGTGTTGCTGCTGCTTCTGCTGCTGCTGCTGTTGTTTGTGTGTGTGTGTGTATGTCCGTGCACCTGCGTGTCTGTGTGATTTTGGCTTGTGCATCCATGTGTGCGTTGATCTGCTGGAGAACTGGCAGGTCTATGCAGGCTTGTGAAATGGAAAAAAAGAAAGAAAAAAAAAATCACAGCCGGAATGTGCTGGAACGAGGAGACGAGGCAGTCAGGCAGTTGGGCAGACAGCCCTCGGAGACCAGAGAACTAGGACCCGAGCAGCTCCGAACACCTGTCAAAGACCCCGGCGTAAAGGCAGTATGTAATGGAGCTATTTAGCCTTTAACGGCTGAGGTTAAATGGAGTTCAGGAAGTTGTACGCCGTATGCTGTAAGGGGGTAGAGAGCTAAGAAGGGAAGACTCCTCTGGGCATTGAGACTGTAAAATAGAGAAGACCCATGTTGGAGGAAAGGAGAACGAAAGGGAGCTGGAAAGAAAAGGAGAGGAGACTAAATTAGAGTGGAGATGGAGGAGAGGGAAACAGAGCGGAGAGAGAAAGAGATGAGGAGGCGGCGGTCTTTTCGTTGAAAGAAAGCCAAGAAGTTGTCCTAATTGCTAACCGGCCACGGTGGGATGATGGATAGTCTGTGGGAGACCATTAACAAAGAGGCAGTGGAAAGCCTTTGCATGAGCTACAGTACGTACCCAGTTTCACCTGGACTAATAAAACAGAGAAGGCCATATTCCCCTTTTCACCTGTCCATCGAAGCCTCATTTCCCTCATTCCTTCCCCTTTTTAATTGGTTAAGTAAGACCATGTGACAGAATCCCATAAGCCATCTTGGAAGTGTGGGAAGCCCTATCCATCTTATTTCTCCCTTTTGCAACCTCTCCCAATCAGTGAGGTTGCAAGAAGGCAAATATGACACGCATGCATGCAAGCACACTCATTCTCTCTCTTTCTCTCTCTCTTTCTTTCTCTCTCTCTCTCGTCCTCTCTCTCTCACACACACACAAATATAGACAAATATATATCAGCATATTGTATCCTCACACCTGTTCTTAGCTGCAGCGTCCCCTCCCTCTTGGTGGACCTGCCAGATTCTGTCAGAGATAGATGATGAGGGCAGAGGGGAGTCCCAGGACCCATCACCGATAAACGCTCTTGTCTGGGACGGGGGAGGAAGGAGGGAGGAAGGAGACACGGAGGAGGGATGGAGTGAGAGTGAGAGAGAGAGAGAGAGGGGGGAAGGGAGGCAGGGAAGAAAGGAGAAGAGCCGTGCGCCCAAAGGAGAATGAGGTACGAGGAGGCAGACTGAGAGAGGCTGGTGAGAGGCCTTTTTCTTAGAGCGACTGTTGGCTTGATAGGCACTTACACTGGAGCTTTATTGAACACCACTAGGGCCTCTCAGGAGATGCTAAATTAAATACATAGCCAGATCAGATGACGGCACTAGAAGGAATACAGTAGTAAAAAGGAAATGAATCGAGGCTTTTCATTGTCTTGTTGGACCGCCGTGTGGGAGACTGTGTGGGCCGAAGCACCTGTTTGTGCTTCTCTTTTTACAGCGAGAGAGAGAGAGAGAGAGAATGTGTGTGAGCGAAAGAGAGTATCCAGGAATGTGAGTGAAGGGTTAGAGAGAGTTTAGTGTGTTATAGCAGAATGGATTTCAGCACCATGGACAGCGGCTGCCTTGCATTGCGGCGGGGCTGCTGAGCCCAGAGGAGCCGTGGCCGGGGTACTGATAAGTCCGGCCTGACAAATGCCTCGACTCAACCGGGCTCTCGATCCGCTGGCGAAGAAGAGGCCGGGCTATTTTTCTGCGCGCCGATGACACATTCATGAGGAAAGCACAATGTGCAGATCCAGGCACAAATTCTATTTAATTTAATCCTCCCATACATTCATGAAAGCCAAAAGCTCCAATCCAATTCCATTAAAACTGCTATTAGAGCTGTGGCCAAGCCTGTGGTACAGAGTTCATAGTCATGATTAATGGGCAGCGGCTTCTAGCAACAACTTCTTCAACCCTCATCCATGATCTGCTCTGGCCTGTTGCTGTACTGCCAGACAGTGTGTTTTTCACCACCTCAGCACCCCCGCAAGCTTGTGTGACCCCAGTAAGTGTGTTTCTGCAACTGGGCACAACCCTTTGCAGACAGTCTTTCTGTTTGCCATCAGCTCCAGACTGCCCTAAACCCTCTTCTCGGTCTTTGCCAACCCATAGTTTACTATAGAACAGATTCATTTTTGCTCCCTTTTGATTAATTCAAAAAACACAATGCAGAATTTTCAAAACAACAATCAGATGTGATTTTTTCTACATCATTTCTAGCAAAGGATACACAAGCTAACTTGTCATTCTACCCTGATCACCTGAGTTTTTTTGTTTTTTTTTAAATCAGTTGGATGCGTGGGACTGTAACTATTCTTGAAATCTAGGCTAAAAATGAAAAACACTTTCTGGAACTAAGGTGGGAGCAGAAGCTCTGTCTTATCTGTAACTTATGGCCTTAGTGTAGCTGTAGTTGTGACTGTACCAGTGTCATTATAACACACATAATGTTGGTTACCTCTATCTTTTTATAGAAGCTGTGTGCATGTATCCCCATGTCCTCAGTATGTCTTGCATGACATGCATGACATGGCTATCGACTTGGTTATTACAGCGTATAATGACAGACATGACCATGCACTTGACATCTGGTCTATATAAGTGTATGCATATAGCCATGACAAATGAGGTTACTGGACTCAATGTGATGTCCTAAATATAGGGACTTGCTTTTTTGTACACTGACATGGTGAAAATTGTCATGCTGTAATAACATTAGACATGTCATCAAAAGAGCATGAGACACATTGCTATTTCCCTTGAGGAGCAGCAGCTTTGCAAAAAAAAAAACACTATACTATGGCTCCCTGACTTCTAGATTTTTAGTTCCCAGCTATTGCTTGGACTCTTACATCATATTGTGTTTAATAGGCTTGATTCGTCCCACGCTTGTAGTGGTGTGCACTTGAGGGAATCCAAATGAGAGTGGTGTCCTTAGTGTGGGTGCTTGTTGGAGATTACTAAGCTAACAGTTGTGATTTGTTCTGTTCTTCTGTGCACCTCCCATTGTCTTTCCTGCCTAGAGACCATGATGTGCTCTCCTCCCTGTAGAGTGGAGGAGGCCCAATGGAACGGAGCTATCAGCTATCCAGTGTAGACGCACAAACATGTACTCACACACACACACATACAGAGGCCCACACACTCATACACTCACACACACTGTGGGTGCAGTGAGTATTCACTCTCGCATAACTCCTCTCTTCCTCTGTTCTCCCTCCCTCCCTCACACTCTCTCTCTCTCTCTCATGCACACACTCAGTATGCTTTATATAAATCTTTCAGGCATTGACCTAAATCAGTGGAAATAACAGGAATAAATTACACACCATTGCACACCCACCTGATCCTGCTACTGTAGTCTATAACTAGCTTCGCTGACCAAACACACCCACACCCCAGTACAGACCCACAGCTAACTCACTCGTGCTTACACTTTGAAAGTATTGAAGCCGTGACCACGTATATTTACATTTTAGGCGTTTAGCTGAGGCTCTTATCCGGAAGTAGGGGTTCTATGTCTTCTTCAAGGACACTTTGAAAACTGTTGATGGACACATTGGCTATTGCAGGGATTGAAACCGTGACCTTTCGGTTACAGGATAGTCTCTCTAAATACTAGGCCACCTGCCACCTTTTAGTCAGCAAAAGTGTACTTTTATAATTAAACCATCTCTATAAAGAAGTGAATCTCTTGCAAGCAGCACTTGCAAGGTTAGAAAAGGAGCTGAATGAGTCAATATGAATCTCACAGTTGTTAGATTAATGTGATAGATTGCAGGAACAGGCCGACATAGACGGGGTGAACCAAGACTTCCATTACCTGATTGGAGAGAGCTTTTTGATGGAATAGGATCAGATTTCTTATAGCGGGAACTTAGCCCAATACTTAAGCAGTGGGCTTGTGCAGTCTGGAAGTACCTAGACACATTCAGTGTCTTCTTCTGGTGATTGTTGTTGGGAAAGCATTGAGAGGCTGGTTGTAAAAACACATCTTTTCTTAGGCTGGCCCTATTGTGTGGGTGACGGGAAAAGCACTTTTAGCAGGGACATGTTCAGCCCACTGGGCGGATCTGATGGCTGCCGCAAGGCTTTCACAGCGGTCAGAGAGCCTGTCTGCTTTTGGTGTGAAATGCCATGTGTGGGAGAGTCGTGTCTATGTGTGAGTTTGTGTGTTTTGTGTGTGTATGCTTGTGCATGTGTGTGATTATATGTGTGCTTGCGTGTGTGTTTGTGTGTGTGAGTGTGTCTATGTATGATCATTCCTATACTGTGCAAGCAGCTGTAAGCTTTTGCAACATTTATGGTCAATCATGGTCCAGACAGAAAACAATATAAAAAAACTAGAAGGCACTTGGAGAACACAAATGCTGCCTCCATCAATGCTGAATAATTCTCTAACTTGCTGTTACACCCACAGACTTCAATTTTAAGTTGAATTGATTTCTTGACCCTGCAAAAATATTCATAGGATTTGTAATCAAGTCTCTATCTCTGTTATGGCTAAAAATAGTTATGGCTAAATGGTCATAGTTTTGGCTAAGAAGTTATAATCGTCTAATGGTGGAAATCCCAGATCTGGATCACCACCAAAATCATGGAAATCCCTTCATAGGTTTTTGAGATATCCTGCTGACAGACAGAGAAATAAACAAACTAACATAAAACATAACCTCCTTAGCAGAGGTAAAAAAAAAAAAAAAGCCTTTCATGAGGTGCTGAGAATGAACTCCTTACTGATGCTGCAGCATGGCTTAGGCGGTCTGCAAGCGAAGCCACCCACTAGTCCTCATTCTCCACACCAACATATGGTAACAAACAAGGCCCTCAGGCGTTTCCTATTGGCTGCTGACCTCACTGACATCATTTCACTCGCTCGACGGCATGTAGCCCACACATCGGAGTTTCACACTTGGTCTGTAATCACTTTGATGATCTAGTGCTTGACCTTTGCAGGCTGTTGTGGCTTCTTATCAGGATAGTCTGTTTTCCCAGAAAAGAAAAGAAATAAAGAGTTTCCCAAACGAGTTATGCATCATCCATCCATCGGTGTTATGAGTCATCTTATGACTTTCGCTCACCAAATTGTTTTTTTCAGAACAGAATTATCAGTGTTTTTTTTTTATATGGACAAATGCATTTATGGTAGCAAAATTGTGCAAAATGGTTATGTAGAATTGCTCAGAAGTGGATGAGAATAAGAAAGATCTTTTCATTGGTAATTTTATCATTTACGTGTTGGTAAAGCACAGTTTTGATGGCTGAATATTAGCGATACAATAACCATAAAGAGGGTAGTTTTCTATGAGATTAGGTTCAGGACAATGGCAAGATAAATCTAATAGACGGGAAAAAAGCTTTATGACACAAGGCTTGAAAGTGATGCCAATAGACAATCCAGGCAACAAGTTGTTAATGTGGACGTTGAGTGGACTCTTCTTAGAGGCTGAATAGAGTCATTTTGTGAAGGTGTTCATTATTCTCACTCTTTTCCCCCTTAATAAATCACTCTGCGGCTGGCCACTGTGAGACACTGATGGGGCTATTTTCTCATTCAGTCCTGATATCGGCCTTTCTCTAATTCATACCCTTTTCAGCTTCCCGTCTTACTTTGCTTCAGCCCTTCTCCTCTTCATTGTCTCCCTGCTAGTTGGTAGCTGTGTGTCTTGACTGTGGCAGCGCCCCCGAGGCAGCGGGCTACAGACAGATGGCGGCACAGTTGCAGTGCCAGGGGGGTAAAGCGAGGAGGTTAGCTGGCATGGCAGCGGGTAAGGAGGTGGTCCATTCAAGGGCACATTGTCAGTCCCTGTGTGGAGGACAGCAGGGTGACTGGAGCAGCGACCTTAGGCTCTGTGGGATGTGGAGGGATGCTGGGAGTCACGGGTCGGTCTGCTGTTATTTATAGCCGTGATGATGGGAGCGCTGAGACACAAATAGACATTCTGTGTAGTTAGTAGGAATGCATGTGTGTGTGCATGTGTTACAACAGCAGTTGTAACACATGCGAGTTTACACCATGATGTGTTTTTTTATTGCTAGTCCTTGGTTTCCTGGTACTTGCAGCAGGTACAGTGACAAGGAAACAGATTATTATTATTAGGACAGTTTCTTTGATTTCTTTGACATTCAATGATCAACCAACAGATTGAAAAAAAAAATTCAACTTGACTGTCCATCAAAATGCGAGCGATTTCACTCTGTTAAAGCTGTAAATGGTGTATCGTTGAGTGAAGGACAAATAATATTTTTCAAGTTGACTTCAACCCTCCAAGACCTTTCCAGCTTTGCTATTCTATGAGCTGTTTGACTGTGAGAGATGCGGTATCTATGTACTGATTGTGTGTGTGTGTGTATGTATGTGTGTGTGTTTGAGATTTAGTGCCAACATAGAAAAGACTGACTTGTAAAGAATAAAACGTGACACCAAGAATACTTGAAACATTTTCACGGCCTCGTAATGCAGTCAGAAGGTGCAAACAAGCTATTGACATTATTTTTCAATGACCTAGTGCACTAGATTTATAATAAGGTAATATTCAATTCTGATTCGTGCTTAATTACCACAGAGTAAACTTTAAAAACACCCACTCATCAGATGTCCCTAGCAGGTGATTCAGCAGCGAGAGAGCAAGGCTTTGCTTTTTACAAAGCCACACTGTCTAAAGTATGACGTCGATGTCATCCTAGTACTCAGCGTGAAGCCCTTTCACGGCATAATCTGAGAAGGTCACATAAACATCCACTATTGTGTTTCTTTGCCTTGTTGTAGCGGCCATATTTACACAAGGCTAGAAATAATGCACACAAGGCTAGAAATAATGCACTTATTTGTTGATAAAGCACTTTTGAATGATAAAATGACTCATTCAGGGTTACTGGAAGCAAATTAATTTTATTGTTAGATTGATTTACTACATTTTAATAAAAGAATATGGTGACCTTTATTTAGGGCTGGGCGATATATCGTACAATATTGATATTGTGATATGAGACTAGATATTGTCTGGGATTTTGGTTATGGTAATACTGTGAAATAACTTAAATGTTACTTCTTCCTGGTCTTAAAGGCTGAGTTACAGTAAAGTGATACAATTTTCTGAACTTATTAGCCTGTTCTGGCTGAGTAAAATGAACAATAATTGGCTTTACCTGCTCATCATATCAACATGACTTATTACTGATTACGCATTACTGATTACTAATGATCATTACTACTTTTCAGAATTTCCTTGTGTGTAAATATCTTATGAAAGCACGAATACTCATCCCCAAAATATGGCCACATTATCAATATCGAGGTATTCGGTCTACAATATTGTGATATTTGATTTTGTCAATATCGCCCAGCCCTACCTTTATTTCCCATTGGCTAGCTCTCAGCTCAGGTACTGTAGTGTGGAGGGGGGAGGGGGGGGGGGGGGGGTGAACATGGCAGCGTTATGCTCACTGTATACATGTGGGGAGAAATATTCAGCTTCTGAATGTGCTGACAGGCTGGTTAAGCGGGGTGGGGTCCCTGGTGGCACACAGACGGGCTTTGAAGCTCAGCTTGAGCTTTCTTGCTAAATAACTATCACACTGCATACTTTATTCCACTCTTAAATCATTTTTGAGTTTACACTGCATATATACAGGAGAGTTTAACATTAGTGCCATATATTTGCCTGTGTTTGTTCATGCATATGATGTTTATGAAGTATATTATTTTATTTATTTATATTATTTGAATCTTTAATCTTGCATAAAGCCTTGAAGCACACACCAACTAACTTGACTTATAGTGTGTGCAGACTTCTGTTGATGGGGACTACGGGCATGCAGCAAAGAGGCTAATGGTCCACTGCATCGACATGACACATGGATTTAATAAATCCTATTTGCATTAGCATATTAATCAGAATAGCACATCATCACCACATGGTGCATGTAGTCCATTCATGCTTATCTGACACACATTTCGATACATCCTTATCCTGTGGATAAAAGAAATCTCCATGTGCTTAGCTTTCACCCAATTCCTGTACTCTACCCAGACTCCTGTCATTTTCTGTGAACAACCTCCCCTTCTATGAAAAATGGAGAGTTACTTGATATACATTATAAATAGCCGCCCCCTGATTGGACGAGCCCAGATTCTCCTGCGAGCTCTTCCGTATAGCAACAGCCCCCTCCCATCTCTCCTCTTCTCCTCTCCTCCCTGGAATCCCCCTTCTCCTTTTCTCCCACCCCCCCTCCACCCCCCACCCCAACGCCCCCTCCTCTTTTTTCAAAACGCAGACAGATCTCATCCTCCATGCGGCTTCACCCCCTACCCACAATGCACTGGGGCTGCCACTGGCTTTAGATGTGGCTCTGTCTGTGAAGGGGGCTCTTCTCCTCTCCTCTAGCTACAGACTGACTTGCTCCTCCCGCTGGCTCCCACTGCTGCGGCAGCATCTGGATGTGGTCGCCATGGCAACAGCAGCGGGCCTGACCCCACCTCCCCTCCCCTTCCTTTCCCTCCACACACACTCTCTCTCTCGCTCGCTCTCTCTCTCACACACACACACACACACACACAAACACACACACACACACACATAGACATACGCCTCTACCCCTCCCACCTCCCCTTCTCTCTCTTAAGCTTTTTTTTCTCTCTGTTTCTCTGCGCGACTGGGTGCGTTTCCTTCAGGCTTGACCTGGATTCTGCGCACGCCGGTACGTCTGCCACACTGTGTGTGTGTGTGTGTGTGTGTGTGACAGTTGTGATGGTGACTCGGGCGGACGGGTGCGTGCGGTCAACTGACCTGTTTCCAGGCGCTTTTAGGGTCAAATGCCAAACTGGAGCTCTCTCCCTCCACCCCTCCCCACCCCTCTGTCCTCTTCTTTCACTCTCTCTTTCTCTAATCAGTCACCATCCTCTTACTACTGCCTGCCCATGTGCTTTAGGGAGGAAGCAAGGGACTGCAAAAAGCATGAAAAGGAGTAGCTTGTACCCACCCTCCCTCCTCCATCACTCTACATCACACCCAGAGCCAGTCTGCAAATCCCCCCACCACTGCCCACCCCACCCCCCCTGCCCCCACCCCCCTTTTTTAAATCCTTGCCTCCTCAGCTGAATATCTGAACAAAGATATCAGCCTCCTGAAGGCACCTATCGCTCCGGTTTTCTCACATTGACGTATGTAGCTCTTAAATAAATCTCATTTATTGTACATTTCCTCTTCCTCGGCCGCCTTTGTGACTAGAAGCGGGTGTAAACACAGCGGCGATGTACGTACATGATGCTGCGGGCCCACACGCTGCCTGCTATGAGTCACAGTCGCCATTCATTGAAACCCAAGTTTCCTTTTTAGAGAGAGAGAGAGAAGGGCTGTCTGTGCAGGGACGGCAGTGGTGGTTGGGGACAGCTCATCCATTATGATAAATAAGTAAATAAATAAATAACACGTACTGTACTCTTCATAGATCGGTACATGCTGTTCTCTTTGTTTGCTCTCCCTTTATCTGCCTGCATGCAGAACAACACGTGTGCACGTTCATGTGTGCAACCGCATGCACGGACACAAACAACATAGACACACAGACATGAACGCACCCATCATCACCACCATCATGGTTTTATGAGAGGGAATAACAAAAATACACTGTACGCAGCCAGTGTTGCTCGCCTGTTTGGTGGCATTATGGAACATATTGCAGAGAAAACAAAAACAGGTTGTTGATATTCACCCCATCTGAAAACGCCGCTCACTTACCAGGTATGTTTTCCATCCCGCTATAATGACCTGAGTGCTGGGACAGAGAACGTATAGCAGAGGATCAGTGTATTAGAGGAAAAAATGGGTGACACAATGAAACAATCAGAGAGGCCCTGTTTTAGCAGGCGGCCCATGCTAATGCTTTTGTTCTGGAGGTTGGCGCACCTGTTGGTCTCCGGGGAAATGCGCCGTTTGTAGTCTTACGATGCTGTCTGTGTCCGTGTATTCTTATGTGAGATGTATTTATTTTGATGTGTGACGTATGGCTCGAAGGGAAGGGATTCGTAGGGAAATGACAGTCTCGAGGGAGTCTGCCTTGATTAAATCAGTCTTTCTAATTCAATCAGTTCACAGCACTGGGAGTCCATCATGGTTTATTCAGTAAGGTGGGCATTCTAATTGTCTTCTGCTTTCTCTTCTTCCCTTTCCCCTTCTGCTCATCTCTGTTCTCTTGTCTTTATCCCTGCTTCTCTACTTTCAACCACCCATTCTGCATCCTTTCTCCCCTTCACCCTCTCTCTCGCCTTCTTTCCCTGCTCCCAATCCTTTTCCTCTCCACCCCCCCGCCATGCCTTCCTTCCTCCTGTTTCACACTCGTCCAACACCCTCCACCCTTCTCCGGGCTTCATCTCCGTCTCTTGTTTCCGCTGCAGTGGAGGTGATGGACCAGCAGAGGGTGCTGAGGACGGGTTGTCTGGTGACGGGGGTCCACACTCCGCCCATCCGACGCAACAGCAAGCTGGCCACCCTGGGGCGCCTCTTCAAGCCCTGGAAGTGGAGGAAAAAGAAAAACGAGAAGCTCAAGCAGAGCTCCACAGGTAGGAGGCTGGGCTGGGTAGAGTGTGCGTGTGTGTGTGTGTGTGTGTGTGGGGAGTGTGTGGGGTGGGGTGTGTGGGCGGGTGCTGATAGGCCACACACACGTGGCGCGGAGTGGAGAAAAGCTGCAGATTTCCAGGCTCATATCCACATGTGCATAGGCGAGCAAATGCACCAACGAGCAGGCGCGCACACACACACACGCACACACACACACACACACACACACACACACACACACACACACACACACACACACACACATTTCCCCTCATCTCCTCTCACGAATTAGGTCAGGAAGAGATAATGAGAGGGTGTGAGTAAAAAGACATGGCTAGTCATGCTCCAAACCTTTGAATTAAGTCTGTCCTCATCAATTCATTACGACCCCAGAGAAGTGTTTTAAATATTCAGACTATTTTGAAGCCATAAAAGTGCATATAGCACAACATTGTGTACAATTTAAAAATCGCATCTCCATAGCAAGCATTAGCCCTGGCTTACTGCTGATACACACACCTTGGATTCTAACAAGTGCTTTTTTAACTGAACTTTAACTTATGAACTCACTGGGAATAATAGCTGTAAAGCGATTGAATTGTAGTTCATTGTAAACCGCAAGTGGCTGAATGAAAGGTGGATGAAAGGTCTGAAAAGCTGAAATACAGCATTGAGGGCATACTGTGCAGTGGCCTGTGCATAATGTGATATTTGCTGAACACAAGGTTAAATGTGATGCTGTCACAGTAACGGAGAGTGCTATTGAACCAAGGTGACTTAAGCGAGTGAATGACGCCGAGGGCAATTACAGCTGGTCACGTTAAGAGGTCTAGGGCAGCGTTTCCTTTTCCAGTCCTCAAGCACCCTCTGCAAGTTTTTGTTCCAGATCTTGTACTCCTGATCCAAAGGGCTTAATGCGTACTGGTTGAGCAGTAGAAAAGTGTTCTACCTGAACAGGGCTAGCATGAAAGAAAAATCTCTCCTCCTTTCCTATGTGACCTGGCAATTGATGTTGGTGCCGTCATGTTGCTTTCTGTACCAGTAGTGGAGACAAGAGAAGCCACTCCAGAAGTCTCCCGGGGAGGATACTGTCTTTTCAGTTTTGGGGGGGGTCGATCCTTACTGTGACCACGCCCACAATATGACATCATTGACAAAACATGTCAGGGGAATTACCAGCTCATAAATGTGAGTAAAGCAGTTAACATAACTCACAGTTAACATAACTCAGTCAGTGCTATCTAACTTGTAGAGTTCCTAGTTAACGTCAGCAGCTTCAGGTTAATGTGTGCATGTTTTGCGCTGAGGTGTGCAGAAAAACTTTGATGGCCTATGAGTCGTGTTGCGGGCTTGGGCTATATCAGTTATGATAGGGCCACTTCATCGATAGCAGACGTCCATTTTTGATGATGGAGTAGCAAATAAACTGTCCCACAAATGGCCTCCACTTTCCCTCACTCCTCCATTCTTCCCATACCTCTCCTCCTCTCCTTCCATTTACTTCCTGGTGGTGAGGGATGGGAGGAATGAAGGAGTAGAGACAAGACTTTAGGATTTACCCAGTGTGTAAGCCTTAATTGGATCAGGTGTGTAACAATAACAACTTGCAGGACAGGCGGTACTTGCAGGCTGGATTGGGAAACACTGGTCTAGGGTTTAGGGTCACCCAATGCACTGTACAGGAAAATAGAAGAGATTCATCGAATAAGAGTTACAGCAGCCGTATTGGAGTTGATGTGAATGAATGCCATGTAATATTGTTTATCCACAACACACAAATCTTCTTGTGTATTATGTGAGTTTATAATGCCTAATGACAGCCCCACTCCCCCCCCCCCCCACAGATGTAGCATTATCCAGCGGTCTTCTATGCCACGACCCCAGTTCCCCCTCCCAGGGCTGCTGCTCAGACGGGACCGTCCTGCTCGGAGGGTTCGGGGGACCTCTGACCCCCAACCTCACAGTCAGCAGTGTGGAATACCTGGGTCCTGAGGAGGAACACCCCCCTCCAGGTAGGACGTTCCAGCACTGTACTCAACAGACAACTAATCAATGGACGTTTTAGTTTGGAGCTGCGAAATAGAGGGATGAGGAAGAAAAATGGATTGGTAAGTGGCTGGGTGTGTGAGCCTCAGTCATGAATCTCAGCAGATCGATTATGGGAGTGTATAAGATCGCTGTGAGCAATTTGATAAAATTTCCAGCAACAATCTATTTACTGAATGAGGTGGGAGTGCTTTTTATTGTATTTTCAATTCATACAACAGAAGCATACTAAAAACCTTGGTGTATTGCCCGTGTTAAGTTAATGATATGTATGTACTGTATAAGATCTGACTTTGTTATGGTCATTTTGTAATGAATGATATTTGCAATCCATAATACAAGGTATTGTTTGGGTAGATGAAATGGAAAGGCATTTTTGTTTGAATCATATGTTCTACACATGTGCCATTAGAGGGCAGTAAAGACATTTCAGTGACATTGATTGGCACCACCCTCATCTGCCATGTAACAAGTCTACAGTCACTGGATATGTACTGTATGTGTTTGGTAGAAAACCAGACCACTGACAGAAAGACACATGATAATTTGATGTACAATACTGTAACATGATAGACATTATATAATGTGATTAACATCAGTGCGATCACCTTGCCACAACTTTACAATTTGCATCAGTTTTTGTTTTTTTCATTTCTGATTTTCATTTTGTTCAGTTTTATTACTGGAAGTTTGCAAGTCTGCAAGTTTTAATTAGATCTTCTTTTGTTTGTTTCTTAGAAATGTTTCTTTGATTTGTATTTTACTTTGTTTCAGCAGTCATTTCTGTGAGAATGTGTTTGTAATATCCGCCTATATTAGGCATCAAATTTGTGATAGTAGATCTGGTCCCATTTATTTCTATAGCTTGCCACCTCACTCACATAATGGTAATAATCAAAAGACAAAAATTGATTACTGAAAATAATTATTTATGTTTTCATTTTTGTTCATTTTGGAACAAAATTCAGTTTAGTAAGATGCATTTTTGCAAGTGTAGTTCTACTTTTAGAATTTTAAAGTTTAGGTTAATGATAACCTTGACTGTGATGTATCTGAAGCATAACCTACCTGATACTCAAAACTTCACTTCATCACATTTGTTTCCGCCAGATGCCACTCCTTTAATGTCAATATTAACCCTGCACTTTGTGCAATAATAAATATCTGACCTGAATTTTAAAATCTTTTCTCCCTTTGTTGATGTATTTTCCAGTAGCTTCCCCTCTCCAGGACTGTGAACGGGTCGAGGACAACATGCCGCAACCAGAGGAGGACGGAGAGGAGGAGGCGGCTCTTGCAGGAGACCTACCTGAGGGGCTGCAGGAGGCAGGAGAGCAGCTGGAAGAGAGACCAGAGGAGGAGATATCTCCAGGAACCTCCCCACCACAAGTACCTCCCAAACTGCTGCCCCAGCTGAGCACTGGAGAAGGTGAGTGCTTACAGTTTAAGGGAGGTCAGGGATTGACATAATTATACATCATACATAGTGAATAAGTAAATGTATTCAAAGAGATTTGTACTAGTAGAGATTGTATGTGAAGTGCATAAATTTGAATTTGTGTACATATTGAAGCACTGAATTTGTTTTAGCCCACTGTTGGCAGCCTTGGAGGTGGCGGCTGCCTTCCAGTCATCACTCAGGGAATAAAAAACTCTTTTGTGCCCAGAGGTCTGTCTCAATTGAATTATGAATTAAGAAAACTGAATTTGAATCAAATTTAATTTTTTTTAATTAAACTTTTGAATTCATTTATTCAACAAATTCATTTTTTGATTGCAACACGTCAATATGGGCATGACAAATTCTAATTTATACAATTCAAATACAATCTCTGCTGGCACTAATCTCTTTCCATATATATGTGTATTCAACGTGCGACTGTGTGAATCCAGTGTCCACGCATACACACTTCTTACTCAGTAGAAACTATAAATCAAACAGGAGGAATGTTTGGTGTCCGTACGTTGTTTCAAACCAAAAGTGAAATAAATTGAGCTTTAACCTGCAGACAGTTATGTGCACATTCATGGAGCTGAATGTTTTTTTCCCAATCACATTCACATGCATAGATACTCTATTGGCAGCACAGTGGCTCAGTGGTTAGCGCTGTTGCCTCTCAGCAAATTTCTGTGTGGAGTTTGTATTCTCCCCGTGTTCATATGGGTTTCCTCTGGGTGCTCGACTTTACTCCCATATTTCACAGACATGCAAGTCAGACAAGTCAGTCCAAAGACATGCAGGTCAGGGGAACTGAAGACCCTAAATTGCCCATAGTCATGAGTGTGTTTGTGTAGTATGGTATACAATGATATATGATGGATATAATCTGGTAAAATGATGTATATGACGTAGTATATGATGTATAGTATGTACATGATGTAGTTAATTATATATATAAAGTATGCACTGTATATGAAGTATGTATATGACGTAGTATAGGATGTATATGATGTGTATATACAGTATATGTATGTATATGTGATGTAGTATATATTTGACATGTACCGTATATGATGCTATGTAAAGCCCCGTGAGACATGCTTGTGATAAAGGGCTATAAATAAACAAGACTAGACAAGACTAGACTAGACAAGGTGGATTGGAGACTCTAAATTGCCCATAATTATGAATGTGTGTGCGATGGGCTGGCAACATGTCCAGGCTTGTGACCCTGCAAAGGAATAAGCGGTTAAAAAAATGAATGAATTGAGATACTCTTGTTAATTAACCTCTGCTGTTTTTCTGTTTATCTCTCCGTCTCAGATTCAGGCCCAGTGTCGCTCCCCACTCACCTGCCCAACTCCTACCTCCCCAAGGAGCCTCCACTCAGGGCCCCAGAAAGCCTGGCACCGATGGCCCTGCCGCTCCGGGGCCCCCTCTCCAACCCCTCAGGGTCCCCCCATCTAGGCAATATGATGCACCCTCCCATGCCCCCTAGCTGCATTATGGAGGAACTGCAGAGAGCCTTCGCTTCCAAGAACAGGCAGGAGAGGTGAGCGAGTCAGGTTGACCCATCCATCTATTCATACAAACCTCCCCATTCAGAAGTAATGGGACTGTTTCTTTCTGTGAAATCCAAATATATCACTGTGTCCCCTGTCACTGATATCAAAGCTAATGTTGGCTTTGATCAAACGCTCACATCTAGTTTGATGTTCATTTCTATGTTGAAAGTTGAGCTTTATTAAAAATGAGGTAGCCACCACTTCAAAAAATGACAGCTATTCTTTCAAAATGATTGCTGGCATGAAAGCAAAGAAGATTATGGGTTACTAATAATGTTATGAGTCATTTTATGAAAATTGCTTACAATTGTGTTATGTTTCTGAGGATAGAATCATAGGTGTTGTTCAAATTTTGGCTGAAAATGAATGAATGAATTTTGATAGTGGATATATAGCTTTAAGAAATGAAATCCTTCAAATCTTTCACCCTAAATCCAGATGCTATCCAACTCTTGTTACCCCTTCACCCCCATAGCCTTCACATTGCCTCCCTTACCACATTAATCCTACATTTTTGTCCTCTTCTCCTCGTCCCCTCAGTGTGCATGAAGGGTGTGAGCCGGGCTCGCCCCCGCGGCCGTGGTGCTCTGACGGACGGCTCTCTCGCTCCTGTAGCTCCGAGAACCAACATACATCCGCCTTAGGGGTCGGCTGTGGGGGGGGCGGCGGGGCCGACTGGCCCAAGAAGGAGGCAGAGGAGAACAAGGAGAATGTGCGGCTGGACCAACACTTCTCCAACGCCTCAGGCCTCCCCACCGACCTGGACGGCTGGAACGACTCCGTCATCTCTGGTGGGTCCCTTCTTGGAACCCAAAAAATATGTTTGTAGTTATTGATCTCGGTTTGGATGTTTGTTTTGAGTCATTGGCATTTTTGGGACTGAGGGATTGGAAGGCTTCTTTGGTTTATGTCTTTGTTTTGGTAGGACATGAAAAAAGAATTTGAACGCTAACTTTGTGCATCTTAGAAACGGAGTCTAAGAAAGATGCGTTTAAGTTTGAGTTTCCTGTGTCCATCTGATCACTCATGACCCATGTTCATGTGTATGTATGTATGCATGCGTGCGTGGGTGCAGGCACACTTCCTCGCAGGCTAAGGAAGGAGCTGTTGGCTGTCAAACTACGAAATCGGCCTAGCAAGCAGGAGCTAGAGGACAGGAATATCTTCCCAGCAAGGAGCGACCAGGAGCGCCAGGAAATTCGCCAGCAGATCGAGATGAAACTTGCCAAGTAAGCAATGATGTCGTCACTGCTTGGCTATCTGTGTTTCCAGGGTAGTAGTGATTTATGTGTTGAAATAATAGACATTAACTGTAATAAATCTTGTCGTGTTTTTTTTGGATAATGTGTGTTGTCTTGTGATGGAAATATGAAATATGTTATAATAATATCGGTAATAGAGCTTCACTTTGTCCCTGCACAAATATTTTTCTAGCTGCAATCCCCGTAATATCGCACAGATCTGCAATTAAATAATGGTTTCCTGTTTAATTCATGGTACAACAGCGCAAACCCACGACACAGATCTGGGCAATGCTTGGGCGGGGAAAACCTATAAGCTTAATGGCTCTAGTTACACAACACTCCACAGTAGGCGGAGGTGAGATACTTGTAGAAAATCTGATCTAAAAGGATTATCTCCATGTTTTGCATTGACTTGATTTATATTACATAATCTGCCATTGTTCAGAGCGTACTATTTGGGTGTGATGCTTTCCTCCAGGCCAATCCTGATACTGGAAAGCCTCTCTATTGTGTTAGGGTGAGAATTTATTCCAGCCTAGCACCTGATTTAACTAATCAAGGCCTCAACTGAACTGCTTAATAGTGGGGGAAGTGGGACGACCATTTAAACTGGTGAGATGGCCAACTGGAGTGAAATCCGGGAAATCTTGCTTTTGGTACCAAGAACATGCACGATACAGTACTGCGTAGATTCCTGAATTCCTTCAAAATATCAATCATTCTCACAATGCATGGGCCCGGAACATTTCCGGAACGCAACAAGTACAGACACTGCTTCCAGGAACCCTCCTTGTACAAGAAGCAACACTGTTTGTATTTGCACGTCCGTGCCAGAACATTCATAGAACATTTAGCTTTTTAAACATAACTGAGAAACTGCACTAATGTCCCAAGTGTGACAGACAGCAGCAGTCTGGTGTGTGAATGTATCACAAGACCTAGGTTCCTTCACACCAGTGTATCAAACAGGGGCGCACCATAGCGTTACATAACCCGCCGAGCAATAACTCACAGCCGAGCGCACAGTGCCGCCCACCTTTCAGGGAATGAGATCTATCGTCTGTCTCTGAGACGACTAGGAATAATTGCCTACAGGATCTATTCTTAGGTCCACGACGACTCCGGGGAGAAAATGCAATATTGTCGTTCGATAACAAGTGGGCATTCACAACAAGTTGCAAGCAAACAGCTTATATAAGGGCGAGAATGCAGCATGACTCTGGCTTGCATAAGAGCTTGCACGGTCAGCGAGTGTTTTGAAGACAGAGGTTGCCCTTCTAGCACAGTGGTGCGAGAGGCTGTTGGCTAACGGCATCTGTTCTATATAAAGATATAGTTCCTCAAAGTCACACCACTGGGGTCATTTGTGGCTCACGTGCATGAAGTCACAGGTGACCAAGCAGAGGAAAGAAGATATCTCAGAATATTTACACCCTATAACATTGATGTGATTTACTCTTTTTGGTTTATAGCCATTTAAAGTGCTCCACTATACCGAATAAATTAATGACTACATTAAGTAATCCCACAATACTGACCAGTTAATCTCTTATTTCTTTAGCATCCACAACCCTCCATTTGGGAGGGTTCATGATGTCATTGCTGGAAAAAATACTAAAACCTTTTCACTGCTCAAGGATTTTGAGAGGCTGTGTAAATGTTATGTGTAGCGGAGCACACACCTGTAAATGGCTTCACAATTTGCTGCATTATTTTGTCTGGAGTCATTATCACCACCATAAAATATAAAGCTCTATACTTATCTAGAAGAGATAAAACGATCTGTGACTATTTAAAGATCTATTTGGTTTGGCTGTTTGATTTACAGTGTCGAGCAGACATAAGAAGGTGTGCTCTCATCCTATATACACTGACACATAAATTGGTGGCATACTGCACCGTTTTGGTGAAGGGAAATCCTGGCTAAATATAGCCCCTGAAGTGGTGAAGAGGAGGGAACACTTGAGACAGGCGGAGAAAAGCTCATTTCCCCTGGGTACTCAAACTGAATGACAAAACAGTCCATCACAAATGCCTCTGGATCTCCCTGGATGACTCCCAGCTTAGATTCAATCTCCTATTTCCTTCCTCCTATCTGCAGCTCAAAGGGGAAACTCTTGCTGTATTTGCTGCAGAGCAAGCAGAAAATGCCATCAGGACTTATGGCCGATGATGACACCTTGCCTATCCATTATGTCAGTGATAGATGACCTTTCTATCTATAGAGCCTCCCCACCCAGCGCCTGTGCTGCAGCGGCGCTCCACTGTTTCTAATCTTAGCTTCTGAGTCTGTTGAATAATGCATCTCCTGTGCGCTCCCCTCTCCCCCCCCACCCTTCTCCACAAATGTGTGTTGTTGGGGAGTTGTAACAGCAGAAATAATGGGGGGAGGAGCAGGTGGGGGCACACAGTACTTGGCAAGGGAAGAGTGCTTTATAGCATGGCCATTTCTGTCTCTGTGCAGTAGGTAGTTGGAATAGAGAAGAAAGGAGAGGAAATGCCTCTCTGCCACCCACTCAAGGTTTTCTCATTCTTCCTTTGGCTGGCATAGTTAGAGTTTCTATTCTAACTCGTTTTATTGTAGAACAGAGTAGCAAATGGAAACCCTTATGCCAAAAGCAGTTTCTGCGTCATCATGGTGTTCTGGGGATACTTTTAAAGTCCTTATACCTGCAGGATATTATAAACCTGGATGTAGAAAAGCAGTGGTTGAGAAACAATGCAGTATTTCTGTACTGCTTTAGTAGAGCGAGTCCACATGTGATGATTGTCTCTGGATGTTGATACACTCAGTTATCACTAAAGGTTCAAATAAACCATCAATGTTTATCGCCTGAGAACAGAACAAAGTATATTTCCTGATTCATTTGTCTCATCAAGAAAGAAAAATCGCAATGACTTTGTTGCCAAAACAGCATCAGATTTTGACAGTGAACCCTGATTAATTTAGCTCACCGAAAACAAACAAAAAAAATCAATGTCTTTGTTGCTAAAAATACCAACAGATTCTCTGTATGCAGCTCTGTGTGTAATAGTGAAATCCCCATTAGTGTGTTGCTAGGGAGAAGTGAGGGTTTCTGCGGGAAGACTCCATTGTCTCAAAGATATCAAGTGTTGTTGCTAAGCAACTCGGCGACCAGGTCAATAACATAGTGGATGTCGGGTCCGTTGGGGCTTTGGCAAGTGATTCTCCATTTCAACTGTTGAAAATTTAATACAGTCACAAATGTTGGAATGCTTTCTCTTTCAGTTGTGCCGAGGTTGCAGGGGCAAGAGAGTTGGTCATGTCGGGTGGATCTCTGACTGATTGGATTTAAAGATAGTATCTTAAGATAGTGCAGTAGATTATCTCCCAAGCCTGATTTGATCTGAATTACTTCGATCAAAATGGGAAATTCTGAACAAAGGCAAAAAAAAAAAGAAGACAAAAATCACAATGGAACAAGAATCATTTTCTGTTTCTTTTTCTTTAATGATATCAGAAATCTTAGGATGAAATTGCAAACAGGAGCAATATATTGTGTTACAGTAGCTGTATATTGTATTGTATACTGTATTACTGTATTCTGATTATGTGCAAAATGCTGACATCGCTCCAGAGATATTTCCTTGGTGTTTCTGTTCCATTTGGAAGTTCATTTCTCACAGGAGAATTCCCTGGAGATGCTAAACTAATGAATTATTCCACACACTATTCCTAGATTCCTAGTCACGCATGTGCTAATTTACAAAGACTGATTGCTTGCCTGTGTTCATTAGGACATGTATTGACTAGTGACAGTGTTTGGGAGGGGTTGGAAATACTATACATATATCTACAAGTGTGAGTAAGCTTCTGTGAACCCTGCTTCTCTGTCAATGTTATCAATATTTCAGTGGTAACATGAGGAAAACAAATTGAAGGCTAATACTGTGCTCATTAATTACATAATGCAGTGGAGTATTGATGCTTTTGGATAGTGGCATTTATTACACTAATTGGTTTTGCAGTTAGTTAAGTCCCACTTAACCAGCAATATCAAGAATCAGCTGACCAAAATGATTATCTTATTAGCTAACTGTGGGCGTCAGGTCGGCACTGCCAACCCACTCAGTGGCACACACACGTGCACACACACACACACGCACACACACACACATTGGTCTATCAGGACTGCTTTATAGGTGTCTGGTTCTCAGTGTGTGTGACCTAACTTTGGTCTTTATAGCACATAACTACAAAGTGTCCACTGTTAAGCTGTGGACTAAAAAGGGTGTGGGGATGAAGAGAGTCATGCTGTGCGGCGGCATTCTGCACTGTCTGGCCTTTCCACCTCTAGGTGGAGGTGCGCTGTGGGTTTTGCCACATGCTGTCTGGAGCTGAGCCCTGTCAGGCAGCTGGCATTTACTATTGATACAAAGACTGAATAGCTCACATGCACAGGTGACTGCAAGGAAATACTGGATTTTGGAGACCTTTTGGATGCTTTGATGGTGAGGGGACATACATAACCACATGAAATCTTTAATGAAACAGGTGTATTAAGTGTAATCTGAATGTTTGAACATATTCATTAGAGTAGGCTAAATTTAAACCAAACAGTAGATTACACTGGAAATATAATAAATCATAAAAATGTTAAACCAATCAGGGATTCTAGTATGTTACGAAAAATACGGGTCTTTTCTGCGTGAGTGTGTTTATGTGACCAAAATTAAAATGGGTTGGTGCAGCAATGTGGGTAATTTTATTGTGCCAGTAGCCCAGTGCACATCAGAGGGAGACTGGGGATACCGTGTGAGTAGGAGCCTGTTATGCGCCGCCTCTTACAAATTATGCATGCAGTAGCTAGGGAGAGTAGGGGAGGCGCGCCCAAGCAGCGCATCACGACCCAATTCAAAAGCGGTTGTAGTCTGTAGCGGATGGTAGAGAAGCGCTCGAGCTGCAGCGGTGTGAAGTAAAACGATACGGCAGTTTCACCGGAGATGCACCGTCTAGACATCGGAAAATAATTCTCTTCTCAAACAATAGGAGGAATTGCGCTTCTTTGACTATTCCAGATGTGGCGAGCGCCTCTGCCAAAGCATCACAGCCGGGGTTTGGATGCGAGATGGAAACATAGGGGGTTCCTCTCGAGAACGCGCACAGTGAAGAAAGTACAGCCGGTTTAAAGAGGACAGGACGTTGAAACTTCAAGCCAAAATGGTTCAAAACGTGGTTTTGGTGTTTTTTCGCAGGAGACTGAGCCAGAGACCGAATGTAGAAGAGTTGGAAAGTCGGAATATCCTCAAACGTGAGTTGAGACACTTCAGTTCTCTTTCCAAACTAATATCTCTTGACCTGAATAGACTGTTATTTCCATTTTTATAAAATCATGTGAAATTAATGCCCAGATCAGAAATACTAAAAACATGGCAGATGATGCATTAATGATAGCATAAATTGCCATGTGTACATTATTCATGCAACATTCAGGAGCAAAAGAACGCATGAGTGCACATTTCTTTTCTCTGTAACCCCCCAAGAAGTTGGTGGAAATTAAATTTGTATAAAGGTTCTCCATCATAAAGATATACATATTTTCAGGAAGCCATTTATATCACTTTACTTTTTTGTGGCTCATTAATTTACATTTGGGATGACATGAAAAATAGATTTGTCACAATTTTGCAACTGCTCAGACTGAGTGGCAACAAATACCCTATATAGTCTCATTAGTAATGAAAACAGATTTAATTTGGTCATTTACTTGCTGAAAGATCATGCATTTCTCACTTAATGGCTGACTAATGGTTCACATTTTTTTGTTTCAGAAAGAAACGACCAGACAGAACAAGAGGAGAGGAGGGAGATCAAACAGCGGCTAAACAGAAAGGTACAAAATTGTGTGATGTTGTTTTTGAACCCTTTCCTACAAGTTTAATCATCCTTTTATGAATTCAGTATTTTCCATGTACTTGGAAGCACCTCAAGTACTATTTCTGATGCAGCAGATGATTAAAACCAAAACCATAAGATACACCAGTATTACACTATAGGTATGAAGAATGGACAGTTTAAGAGCATATGGTAGTTCTAGTGTATCCAGACTTAAAACCAGTTACAGTTGTAATATTTGTTTTATTTCATTGTGTTCCAGCTGAACCAGCGGCCCACGGTAGACGAGCTGCGCGACAGAAAGATTCTGATCCGCTTCAGCGACTATGTGGAAGTGGCCAAAGCTCAGGACTATGACAGGAGAGCAGACAAGCCCTGGACCCGGCTCTCAGCAGCAGACAAGGTGTGGAACACGTGAAATTGTATTTGTCAGAGAGTCTTTGCACATTTGAAAGAATACCCATCATCCATGTTAGGATAAAGAAAATCAACCCATCAAAATCCATGTCAAAATCCGTGACTCGCCACCATTTATCCACAGACTCATCAAAACAAGCTGTTTATTTGGGTCATTCTGTTAACAAAATTCCACAAATTATTTGAACTGTTGCTCATCAGTACTATCAGCATCACATGATGCCGTTATCACCTCATTTCACAAAATCCATGTTCTCCTTTGGCATTCAAGTTGTTTACATTTTCTCTTTCTACTGCTGTCACTTGCTGCTCAAAGGTCACAGTACCCCATGGCTCTGCATGCACTTAGGGATGCACTAATGCCATTTCTCCTCCCCCCCCCCCCCCCCACCTCTCCACAGGCTGCAATCCGAAAAGAGCTGAACGAGTTCAAAAGCACCGAGATGGAAGTGCATGCCTCAAGCAAACACCTAACGAGGTCAGTATCCTGGAGTGTGTGTGTTTGGAAATGTATGTGCGTGCTATTCTGGGCTGCGGCGGTCTAATTTTAGCTCTCCGTGTTCATCCAGAGAGGACCGAGGAGCTAAAGATAGATGGGTGGGAAGGGGGAGGCTGTCCTCTGGGGAGCCTGTATTGCTAGGCACAGAGAAATGATAAATGCTGTGGTATCCTTGGCTAAGCTTGCTTGGAAAACAGGGGTCCTTGTTGTGTACTGTAACAGTGACCCAGAGGGAGGATGGGAAGAGAGTAAGCCTCCAACCCCCTCCAGCGCACCTAATAGCTGTGCTAAAAATAGCTCCGCTGGGCTGATTAATAGCTGCAATCATAACTGGTACGATGACAAAGGCACCTTCTGCTCTCACGATTTCTACTTCTCCCCCTCTGTTTTGTCTCCTCCCCTTGTTTGTCGCTGCAGGTTCCACCGGCCGTGAAAGCGGAGGGAGTTTCTTCTGTGAAGAAATGCTGAGCTTAGAATTTTTCTCGGGCTGCTAGAAGCTGCTCGGCGGTGATAGTTCAAAGAGCCTGGAGCCTTTTCGTCTTCAGGGTGTCCTTAGCATTCTTCCGGCACCCCTGGCCCTCATCAATATGGGGGCAGAGGTGGGGGAGAGAGAGAGAGAGGGAGGTGGACGGTAATGTTTGTGGCAGTGTGTCCCGGGTGACTGCTGTATGTCTCCATGTGGAAGCTGCCTGGAGGAAGAGGACTATAGTGGAAACCTCCGATTCAGGACGAGAGCGGAGGAAAAACAATCTTGTCATTCAGTCAGTGTTGTTTTTTTTGTATTATTTCATGGACTCCTTTGACAAGGCGGTGTGAATCCGTATAGTGGGAGGAAGTTGTGCATGTGACCAGCTTCACCTTTTCTTATTTGATGAATAATGTGTCACTTGGACTCTGTGGGACCGTGCAGTCTGGGGGAGGGGGTGTTGGGAATGAATTTGATATTAACTGTATATACAGTATGTCAATCTGAATGGGACTGTCAATGTCTTCACTGAAAAGAGAAAAATACCTTTGTAAGCACTACTTGTCTTCAAAATACAAGGTCTTTTTTAAGAATGGCTTGTCTCCCTATTTTCTTTTATAAATAATTTGTCATTTCAATTAAGAATCAGATCAGACTCACAAGCATTCAGGTTGAAGTTGAGGCTAAAGAGGTATTTAAAGACAGTTTTCATCTTTCACATTTGAAATATATTTGGTGGGTCATTAAACAGCTTTTATTATTGCTTTAACATTTTCAAAAAAAGCAGGTCATTTTCAGTGCTTAACTGACCTACATGAATAAGTTAATAATTTGCATTAAAAATATTATACAGTAATATAATATTATACCAGTATTATAAAATAATGGTGTCAAACACCACCTGAATTGAATTACATATCAGAACAAATTAACATTGCTCAAAAAAATTAACAAATAGCAACAACACATCCAGGTCTACATAAAATGAACACATCCACATACAATGAAGGCAGAACCTGGAAACATGAACGCATCAGTGAAATATTTTTGAAATTAAGAAGTGAAATGGGCTCAGCTGATGTACACAGCACAGTGTACACAGTATGGTTCATAACCCTGTTTAAAGGGGTGGGACCTTTGGCGTAGGTTTGTTGGAGTCAGAACCTGGCTCCCTCAGGCAGAAACAGAGCCTGCAGGCCTCTCCTCACACTCTGCATCTCCTCCTCTTGCTACAAAGGTACACAAGCACAAGGACATATATAATAAACACACTTTCTTTTAAAGCCTCATACAGCATCACCAGGGCCATGCGCTCTCTCTCAAGACTGCACTTTGTGTGAGGGCTTTCAAAGGAGGCTCCGTTTTTGCTGACACAGTGAAGAACATTATAAATGTCGGCCTAATTGTTTTGTTGTAAGCTTTGCTGAAGGGTCACTGGTGTCGTGTCAGCTCACCATCTCACTGAGGAGCCTGTCCTGGACCGACTTCATGTCTTTTCTCATCAGGCACATCTGAAGACAGCAGGCGGCACCGCAGGGTTTTATGGGTTGGAACAGAGAATATGCCACAGTCAGGACAACCGGGGGGCGAATTGACACACGAGACAATGAGATAAGCAAATTGTTTTAAAGGCCACTCAGCACAAAATGATTGGACAGACGGCTTGGCGGGCAGCGGTGAAGTGCTCTATTTAAAAACCAGACAAGTCCGGCTGAGTTCCACTTTCAGATTAGAAATAGACTGCTAAACTGACCGGAGAGCCAAATGAAGAATTGCACATCATAAGCAAAAATGCAGCATGCTCTATACTTAACCATTCTCCATCCAAAACTATCAGAACTGTTAATTTACACAGCTGACTTAGAAGTCAAACACCTAAGCAACACACTGGAGGGCATATTGGATGTTAACTGTGACGTTTAGGCCTCAGGGTCACACCTGGGATGTGAATATCCTCTCCTCGTACTCCAAGCTGTGACACACATTGTTCTGGAAAGCACTCTTCAGGGTCTCAAATCTGGAGGGACGGAGAAAGAACAACAGTCACGCAACGAAAGGAGGAGAGGCGAAGAAGCTGAGACAGCAAACAAGCCAAAGGTAAAGGAAAAGGGAACATAACAGGTTCGGGTTTGTGGGGAACATAAAAGATACGGATAAACATTCAATGCATTAGAAGATGTTTTCTTCACCTGATTACAGTGATTACTCAGCCAAAATGTTTTACAGTCTCTCATAGCTAATGTGATGCTCTTTTCATGCTCTAATGTATGTGAAGAGGAAATGTCATCTGTAACTAGGTTTTGACTTAAAAGGGTTTTTGAAGGCAGATGATTTTTTTTATACTGAAATTGCCGCTAGCCCATATTTTGAGGTGACATTCAATATCTTTAAATGGGACCACTGGCCAAGAGTATTCAGTATTTCCCCCAGAATTTTACTCTTTGTAGGGTGGAAAAGCCTCTTAAACAACATTTAGATCATGTGACACCACAACTCTCCATTGGAACCCTTATTAATTAAATTCTTTCAGGTGGGTTAGCAGCTCCTTAAGGCAGAGTGACCCACCCCACCTATTCAATGTACAATTCTACAAAAAAACATATTGAACAATTGAAATGAAAAACAAAAAACATTTCATGGCAGGTTTTACAGATTGTTTTTATGTTGCTGTGGCCAAGGAGGAACCTCCATCATGTTGGTAGTGGACGGCATTACTGGCCGATACCTGATATTTAATAAAAGGCCAATATCGGCCGGATATATTGGCAAATCGATATATCATCTCACTCTGCCTGTAACATTAACGTGAATGCTATTTTCGGCTTTTTATAAACCAACAATCAAATATTTATCAAACCCTGATCTATTCATCAAATACTGATCCCCAAGTCAAACCCCTGATTTTTCCAAATACTGACTTCCTTTTATGCACTTACTGTCACAGCCAACTTTACAGGTTCAGGCTCCTCTAATAAAAGCCTCTAAGATAGCTATGACAAGATTTTAATAAAAAAAAAATATGACACAACCTTTAGTGTGGGGTGAGTGTTTTTCAACCCATAGAGTTGCCGCTCATCAAAAACCCTTGGGAGATCTTACAATGACATCACAAATGAGTCAGTGTGTTTACTGGTAGAAGACGGTCACGGGGCACCACATCACCAGTCCAAACTATATCAGGAGCATGATTCACTGATGACCTCAGTGATAGAAGCCACACTCCTTTGTCTCCATCCAGGAGTTTGTTTTCTTTTGCATTGCTTAACCTGATCGTGAGCAAACTGTCAGCTAATTCAATACTCGTTTTACACAAAACTTTAACCCCAACGTTTTGAGAAAAGTGGCAACAATGTCTGATGTGGCACAGGTGAGTTCTTACATTTTTTTATGTTAAGGTAAAAGGTTGTGTGGTGCTACAATCCGAATTCAAAATTGATTAAAGTAGGATTCTTTGTTACTGATCTACACACAATATCCCATAATCTCAAAGTGGATTTTTTATTTACAAGTTATTTATAAAATGAAATGTTAACAGATTAATTGAAAATGACTCAAAGCCATATCTGCTGACATTGCACACACATGCACACACACACACACACACACACACACACACACACACACACACACACACACACAGAGATCACTGTTGTAGCTGTAAATGGGATATTGGTAGCACTTTTTGTGACAATGGAGGCCTTATTTACGTTTGGATATGAGAATGCCAATTTCTATGCTGAATATACTTTATTTTACACCACAGTTGGGATCTCAGTGTGGTTCCTAGCTTCTTATCTTATAAAATAAATAGGCAAAATAAAATGTTCAAAAAAGGCAAAAAAAAGTGAGTCTTATTTCAGGCAGTTTTGTGGCTCAATAAATCTAATGGCTAACTTTCTCCTGAAGATCACATTTTGATGGTTATTAGACTTTATTTAGGCATGTCCCCAGTCTCAATTATCCTTTAGTTGGAAGAAATGTGTGAAGGAACGCGCAAGAAATTCATGTTGCGAACAAAGAGCATATGTGATGCACAACTCAAATGACTTCTGAGCACAAATGACTGGTGCAAAGACTGATTAACTATAAATGAGAACTTCTCTGAAATATGAGAGATTACCCGGAGGAACGACATCATAGGAACACAATGGCAGAAAGAGTTATATAAACACAATCCCGGAAACAAATGGGAGAGTGTACAGGTATACAGGGTTCCCACACTCACTTGGACATCAAATTCAAGGACTTTCAATGTTTTGTTTAGTAAATTCAAGGACTCAAAATTGGCATGTTTTGGGATAAGACATGACATTGGGCAAAATCAGACATCACAGGCGTCATTTTTTACTCATGACCCTGTCAGGTAAAGAAATCATGGTGAAATCATTCATTTTAAAGCTGAACACTGCTGCTATAACAACACAAACAACCATCGTAGGGTTTTCCTCAGGGTGTTAAGTGTTGATTCCAGAATGGAGAGAGCTATATATTGATGAATTTGGGTGCTATATTTCCATAAAAAATCAAGTGCTTTCAAGGCCATCCATTCATTTTCAAAAACCTTTAAGGCCTTATTTTATTTTTCTTAAACCCACCAACTTTCACCAGTTTTCACAGATTGTGGCATTCCTGGGTATAGTAGCCAGTAGGAATGGGACGATATGTTTACCTCACGATAAGATTCAATACACGATATGGGGTTCACAAACCACAATACAATGTAATAAATAAAAGCTATGTGCAGAATTGCATTTCTGAGCACATTTCTGTGCCGCAAATATTTCTAGCAATGGCACTGGCTTGCTAGAATGTAAACAACAATTTAAAAATGTCATTACAAAGTGCAAATAATATAATTTCAATAGAGAGCTTGTGAACTTGTGATGAGCAAGCCATCTCATTTGTGATTACTACAGCAGAATAAAATGTAGATAACGATATGTAAAGAAATTGTCACTTTGCATTGCGATATATTGAATTTCGATATATCGTCCCATCCCTAGTAGCCAGGATGGTCCCTTCGTAGTCAGGGCGGCACCGCCATGGCTGGAGATTGGTAGGAGAAACCTTGCGAAAGATTACTGAACCAGTTGAACTCAGCTCAGTCATATGAAGAGGCATGCACTAACCACATCCTTTTACAAAAACAGCTTATGCTCTAGGGTGCATATCCAACTTATGATCGTAAGCCCACGGGAAACTTGTATTTTCCAGTCATGCTGTTTTAATTCATGTTTCCGAAGATAAGGAAATGCGTTATTCAACCTTTTAGAGAGTATTTGGGTTTGGCCTGTGGGGACTGCAATGATCAGAGTGTGGCACGGCAAAAGCATCAAACTAACAACATGGTCCTTTCATTACAACCCTACACATAAACATGTGTGCGTGTGCGCACATACACACACACACACGCACGCACACACGCACACACACACACACACACACACACACCTCCTAGTCTCCTTCTCCTGGTAAGAACGAAAAGCCATGGACTGCTTTTTCCAGTATATCTGTGAGAGAACAGAGACAAAACACTGATCACACACTGGTCAAATCATTATCACAATATAGGACAACATTCTCAACTAATGCTTAGAATATTGCTTGGTAAGATATTGTGTTTTATACACAACATTCATTCCCAAAATGTGATTGGATTTTATACAAATGGTAGTTTCAGCCAAGCAATCTGATTGGCAAAAGACAACAGGGGGTGAGAGAGAGAGAGAGAGAGAGAGAGAGAGAGGGGGATACCTACAGTCAGGTCTTTCTCCATGTTCTTCAGTGTGTTATCGTCCTGCTCCAAGTTGTGGATCTCCTCCATGAGGACTCCCCGCACCTGCTCCAGCCTCTGAGTCCTGCACAGACAGACAGATAAAGGAGACAAAATAGAGGAATGAAGTAGAAAACAAAAATGACAGAAGAGATCGGGGGGGATTGAGATTACAGGAAAACAGAACATTGTCAGATTTGGAGCCCATAAAATAGATGTGTACTTGGATAATAGAGTAAACCTGCAACCACAGTGGGAATTTAACACCAGCCACCATTCAGAGGTCCAGTTCAAGTCGTTTTTTGGATGGTGGATAAACTGAAAGTTGCAGGTTAATTTTGGAATCTGTTAGCCATTGAGACCAGTGGATGGAAAAGATAGCTTCCTGCTCTTCTTGCAACACTGGCATACTAACTGACCTGTATTTGTTGACTTGCATGCTGAGGGAGGACACATGTTGCTGGGCAGCCTTCAGAGCCTGCTTGTTGTAAACCTCCATCAGCCTATAACGGTTCTGAATACAAACACATACAAAAGAAGTTCAGTAAGGACATCCTTTCATAGAATTTTCCTGGCTCAGGAGTATAAAAAAGACCTGACATGAGTGGCACATTTAGTCTTCGAGAGAGGTTCAGGCGAGAATAGTCTGAAAAAAAAAAAAAAAAAAAAAATTCTGAATGCTTTCTCAAACACACATAGGCCACATGCCAAATACAGAATAAATATAATTTTCAGTGTAGTTAAGTGCCCTTCGAAAGTGCTTCAGAAATGGGGGGTAGGCCTTTAAATACAGCAGTGTGGCGGTAATGCATTTTTTGTTGCAGTGTTTCCTGCCCTGCTGACTGTCTGTGCTTGAGTGAGTGTCAGTGTGTGTGTGGGCGTCCAACCTGGAACTTCCTCTGTAGCTCAGAGCTGAATTGCCGACACATGGAGCCCATGTCACTGGGGTTGACCATGATGTCTGGCAGCTCCGTGTCCTCGTCCAAGTCCACGTCTCCGTCCTCCACTTCTGCCTCCCAGTGGCTGGAGCTCACCATGTGGGAGGAGGACACCATCCGGCTCACCTCGCCTTCAGGAGACACCTCAATAACTGATGGCGACGTAGACAGTCAAGAGACACATTTTGATTACACGTCATGAAAAAGGTTCTCCAAGGCACTCTTATGTCAAAACATAAAAATGCCTAGTTCAACAGAACATATTAAAACCAACTCCAATGTGTTTTGGCCATGCTGTGGCCTTCATCAGGGAGTAGCACATCAAACTGCATGAAGAACAAGATGGAAAAAATATCCCATCTGGACAGTATCAAAGAAAACAGAGAATATGTAATGATGACAACGATTTTTATGTACAGTCAAATGAGTTGGAGGCTCAATTCAAAGTAAACAGAAGTGAAGTTTTACAAAACGCAAAGCTGAAGGCTCAACACCTTGAACGGTATCTTTTAGAAACACAAGAGACTACATAATCTATATTTTGTTACCAAATACAGTGCAGAAGCTCATGAGATCAAACATATCCGGAGTTACCCTTCATTACAGGACATTTTTCCAAACCCACAAACTTCCATACATTTTTGGCCACCATATGATATGTTGAGTTTGTTGCGATGATATGTTGAAATTTAAAGAAAATACAGCCACTTGAACTTCTGTTGTGTTGTGATGATAACAACTCTAACACCCATAATGCCTTGTGGGGCAACCAGAGAACTCAGTGAATTCTTTGCTGTGGTAACCTGTTCATTGCTGCTAGAAGTTATATTTTTTGAAATCTTTTTTTCAAATATTGAGATATTTAAACAGTTTTGGATTCTACATTCAAACGATGTATTTAATTTTCATGTCATAAAGTTGAAATTAAAGAGAATTCAAAAGAAAATTATTTGGTTGCTCTCTTTTCCGGCCAAATGTTGGCCCAGAAACCTATGACCTGGATACTGAGGATATGTCAGGTTGCCTGTATGGGAAATGGAGGAGAGGGCACCAAATAAAACTCATCTTGTCACTTGACACTGAAGGTGATGTAAAGTAAAAACTGGGGTAATGGGTACCTGTGCCACGAGTTGTCTTGCTTATACTCTTCTTCTTGATGCTCTGATAGCCTTTCTGGGTAGTTTTGAAAGCACTATCCTTTGGCCTGGTTTCCTTCTTTTCCTCATCTTCTTCTTCCAAGCTGCTTTGCTCTCCCCAGGTCTGGGCCTGACCATGAGCTTTGATTGCTGAAATGAGGAAGTATACATATTATTCCACATGAGTTATCTCTAATAATAGGGACGAAACAGTTAAAATAGTAAGGTTCATTAACCCAATACTTTTAGCTACTAGGCTGGAGTGATTCAAATCACTCCACGCACTAGTTTCTCGATAGATGCTGTTCCACTCTAATAGATATTCTTGACTGATTTTGTGGTTTACTAAATTCATCTACAATGTCTTACAGGACTTGAACAGTTTCCTGGGCCTCATTCGAGCAGAATGCTGCCCTCTGCTTTTGTCCTTCTTCGTTTCTTCTATTTCATCTTCCTCTGAATTACTGGACACGGGGTGGGAGATGTGGCGCTTGCGACTGGGTCCTGTAACAAGAACCATTAATTTTGAAGTCAATTGTAATATATTATCCGTTATACCACACATCTACCTTGGTAGCAGCTTGTGAAAATGGCTTTAAGCATCAAGTTGAATAGAAAAGGTCTTTTACCTGAGATATGATGCTGCAGAGGCTTTAGCTCTCTGTCTGAAGATGGTGTGTTCTGTCAGGATAGACAGTGATGCATCAGTCATTTGTCTGATGGCTAGAGCTTTTTCAGAATTACTCAACTCAGCAACCCATTAATAGTCTTTGTGCAGGTTTGCTGCAGTTTGTAGAAAGCCAAATTTAAGACTTTTTAAGACCTTTTTAATGCCTCCAAAACCAAAATTAAATAAAAGGGTGGTATGAAAAAAAGGACAACTCAAAATTAATTTGTAAGGGACATGAAGTTCAATTGCGTTAAGCAAAGAAGATATGATGCATTTTGTACTACAAGCACTGTTCAGGATCACTGTTTCCCATATATTTGTGGCTACCTTAAAATTTTGTTCTTCAAGGTAAAAGTAAAGGTGCAGCAAAGTCCTCCCTACCTCCATTTTATGAACCAGAACCAGGGCAGCAGTGGCGCTGCCTTTCACTCTAGCGATGGGCACCGATGACTGGCTCAGCGACACCCGGGATACTGGAGACACTTTAATGGAGTCATAACGGAGGCCATGGTTGAGGGTGTCCCCAGGCGTCTGCAACTGGGTAGGGGAGGGCATGGAGGACTTGTCCACCTCCAGGGCCGTGGAGGTCAATAGGTGCTGAGAGGACAGGGATAAAGGCGACTGGGGTGCTGAGGAGAGGGGCTGCTGGATTGGACTCATCTGGAGACAGAAACAAGGAAGAAGAAATGGAGAGGGACAGAAAGATTGGTGAGAGAATGATGGACAGGGAGAAATGTGGCAACCCATTTAGCGATTATCTAATCACCATGCCTGTCACGGATTAGTGACGGTTAAATGATAAAGACATTTTCCACAATGCATTAAGAGGGACAGATGGAGAGTTGCGACGCTATTTTCCGCTCTGCCTGGTGTTAAATAGGTCACTTCAATCAAGCTACTTAATCTTTCCTAACATAATGTGTAATTCCAACATCATATGCATAATTATATAATGCATTTATCCAGGGAAAGTCAAATGAGCACACTTGTTCTTTTTCATCAATGCTCACTTCACATGCATACAGTTACACACATTCACACCTGGGAGCTGCCCAGTACAAGTCTTCTACTATTACCCCTAACTACTGTTGGCAGCTGGGGGTTAAGTGCCTTGCTCAAAGGCATCTGTTGTTGTTAAGGGAGGGGAGAGCATTACTTCTGAACTTTCCCCACACACATTTTCCCAGCTGGTCTGGAGATTTTAACCAGCGATCCTCTAGTCCCAAGCTTGCTTCTCTAACTTCTAGGTTACTGCCCCGTTATATAATGGGAAGGTAAATCAAAGGGGACATGTTATTTAATTTTTCCCTGAATTTTCAATATATCTCTGACCTTTCAGGCTAAAAGTGATCCCTGACCCCAAACACATACTCTAACCAAGGCCACAAGACATAAATAAGGTTACAGTAAGGTGCTATTTTACCTCAGGTGCACTTGGTCTCTTGGCAGCACGGGGTGCAGGGGTTTGACCTATGGGGGTGAGCGAAGGGAGAGAGGGGAGCGAGTGGAGGGAAAGGTTCTTGGATGCGCTGCCCTTCATCTCTGCACTGTAGAAGGAGGAGGGCTTGAAGTGTCCTTTACCGCTGACTGCAGAGCAAGGAGGTTTGGGTAGCTGCAGGATGGGCGAGGGGGTGTCCTGGCAGGGGGGGATGGGGGAGACAGGGAGAGGGGATCCCCGCGGGGTGAGGAGAGGGGAGCGGGTCAGAGCCAAGGTTGGGGCCGACCTCTCAGCAGCTGTGAGGGGCCAAAATAAGCACAGATGTTCAGACAGCTGGCCTCAGGAGGTGGAGATAGAGGTCGATATATACATGCTTTTCTTCATATCAGTTTACAGTAAAGAGGCTGGAGAGCAATCAGGTCGTTTATATAACAATTTTCAATTTTTTTTTAGTTTACTGTGAGAAGGTGATTCAAGAAATCTTTCAGAAATAGGGTAAAAATGCATGTGGCACATAAGTAGATTACAGGCATGCGTCGAGCTTTTAGGGTTAAAGCAAAAAAACAATCTCATGACTGAAACCTCCACTTTGATGTAAAATAGGCGTGACCATTAGGATTTTTGGCAAGAAGATTCTTTTGTACATGTGGGGTTTGACCAATTCAAGTTATTCGGGCATTTAAACAGATAATTTAAAATTCTTTTACAGCAGGGCTTAACTTTAGCTGCCACATGGTGCAGCCAGCAACAAATCAGTTACTGGCCAAGAGAAAGAAATTACAGTGTGCTTGTACAGTAGACTGTAATGAACCACACTGAAACTCAGTTAATAAGTACACAATAACCTGCAGTTATCAGTGTTTTGCAGATTTTCAGAGATTTAATCTCTCACATACTGTTGTAATACTGGTGACATTCCACCATTTCACAGCGGAAAATCCGAGCATTCAACTCAGTCAAACGAGAGGGTGAGACGGGGACAACAAAAAAAAGTTGTTTTATTGCCATGCCCACAATTGGGAGTTTGACCATGAAAACTATCATCTTGCACGAGAATTAATTCATCTGGGAATATATTTTGTACTAGTCTAGATATGTAGGCAGTCTTCATTCTTCTGTATGTTTTTGGCCATGTCAGCATGCGCACGTCACAATGTTATGCCACACCAAATGCGTTTTTTTTAGACAACCTCATATAGTTTACTGCAATCCAAGCGATGGAAATTCATTTTAGCGGTGGGAAACTTAAATCCCCGCTTTTCCTATACAACAAAGTGTCACAAGGGCTATTCAGTTATATCTATGGCCACTGTGATAGAAAACCATGTAACCAACCACGAATTGCCTAGCAGACAGTACATTGGCCATAGCTGACATCAACGGGGTCAAATGACTATTATCTAACTTTGACGTCGGTATGTGTGTTTTTCCACAAACAGTCTTACATCTCATCTCCTCGATGGAAGGAGGGGAGGGAGAGAAAGAGGTCAAGCAGGCGGCCCAGGGATCCTTCGGTACACTCATCTGTTCTTTGGCAGGGGTGAACTTTTTCTTATTTGACTTAGTAGTTTCTTGACGAGTCTTCTCAGTGTTCTGCTGCTTGACAACATAACGACAGAAATACAAAAATACATTTACTCCATAATAATGCTTACAGATGAAATATAGTATGGCATTCATTACTTGGTAAGGTCAACATTAATCACCACATCATTACACTATCAGGTATGCATATGTTCTTCCATCTGTATAACTGATAATGTGAACAGCTACCGAGGCACACTTACACAGCTGCTCTGTGAGTCTTATGTAGAGAGCCAATGGTACACATTTGCTCTTTTGCTGTAAATCTGTAAACTGCCAAGATCTGCCAAACTGCAAATCTGTCAGTTGTCAACATAACGAGAATTCTTGCAAACCCATATGAGTTCTGTATTAGCTTGAAGACCCTATAACAGACATCAGTTATATAATAGTCAATATGTTATTTTTGTTGTAATTACTTGTATTATAGGCAATATTTGTTATTTGTTTGTATTCTTATGTATATGTTCTTCTTATGTATTCTCCTCTCTATCCTTTTCTCTGCAGACCCAATACCCCCCTTTTCCCACAGGAACCATTAAAGTTTATACATCATCATCAGTCTATGATCTATCTATCATCAGGAGTGCTTCGTTCACACAGCCTCATCCTTTCCAAAAGGTAAAATGGGATGACATATGAATAGGGCTGGGCTCCCACCTTGGGAGCAGGTGGCTGCTCCAATTCTGATTGGTTGTCGCTGTCCAGCTCCCTATAGGTCTCAGTGAATTGCTTGGAGGAACCGTATTTTTTCTTCTTCACCTCAGCAGCCTCCTGACAAGTGTTCTCACTCTTCCGCTGCTGGCCCACAAAATATTTCTGTAAGGGGACAAACAAAAAAGACATTATGGGCTGCAACAGTTGCCTATCAACACATTTATTATGTGTAAAGGCCTCCCAAAAAAAGCATGTGCAAAAATGACCCTTACCGTGCATTCACACTGCGAGCGAGACAATCAGCAACTCAACAGAAGTTTATTCATTTCCTATGGAGCTCAGTGACCAGGGAAACTTGGCACATACGTGGACAGTCAACACGCTTTTCAGTCAAGAAAAGTTGGCCATGGCTAAATTTTTCACGGCCACCAACAGCCAAACAGATTTCTGCCACTCGTTTCCCTACTAACGTGATTTTGTTTCATGAACAATTGTTCTGTCTGGCAAGTGCAAATTGGACGAGAAGTTGATTACAGCCATTCAAAGCTTCCCAGTTACAAATAGAAGTCTACAACTTCTATTTGAAAGATTACACGATGCTTGGAGAGCGGTTGCATCCATCGTTGGCGTTGATGGTAAGTTCTGAAGTAATTCTATTAACTTTTTTCAGTGTATTTTTGATGAATGCAACCTAATTAGCACTGGCTAGCTTCCTATGTTAACTCATTAAAATTCTGTAAATATTATGAAAGGCAATAACAACTAAAGGCAACAGCAACAAAAAATACATGATTTGCCTGTTCCAAACTTTGTAGCTGGACAACATCACTACATAGATGCACAGAGCCTCTCGCACTGCCCACAGTCAGTCAGAACAGAGCGACCCATCGACCAAGTTGCTCGCAGTGAAAACACACGGTGACATATTTTTTGATGTAGTCACAAATGCAGATGCGTTGCGGCATGTACAATAATAATCACTTCATCAGGATAGTATTAGATATCAGCTCAATCTAACAATCTAATGCTTCTCAAAAGCTTAAAGTAGATGGCATGAGAAAGTTGGAGGACTTCCACCTTGGGAGCGGGTGGCTGCTCTGTCTCTGATTGGCTGCTATGATGGTCGCTTTCTAGCTTCCTAAAGCTTTTGGTGGGTTGCTTGTTGGGGGTGGTATTTTTCTTCTTCATGTGAGCAGCCTCATGACAAGTTTTCTCAGTCTTCTGCAGCTGATCAATAGAGGAGTACTTCTATTTGAGGAAAACGAAAATTAGTCTGTTGTAGCATTGGCATTAGCTGTCATTACAATACTACTAACTAATCAGGCACTTCAAGAGACACCATTCGGAGGAGTACAACAAGTTCTCACAGATAGTAGCTCAGAGGAAATCTGCACCCAAGCTGCAAACATTAGAGCATGCCCTGAAAAACAAGATAAATTACCCCACGGCAGCAAGAAAGCTAAAATAAATAAACAAATAAATAACAGAGAAGATTATTGTTTATTGCACTGGATGACCAGCCCTCTTGATGGTGGAAAATGAGCGGTTTTGCTGTTTAATGGAGCATTTGGAGCCGCGCTGTAGTTTGCCCTCTTGACACTACCTTTTAGAGACTGCCCTCCCGCAACAGCAGCAAAGTACTTGTACAGCAAAGTATGTGAACACCGCTTGGATTGCATGAAAGATGTGGCCACAATTAGTTTCACTACAGACATTTGGAGTTCAGACATCTGCCCCAGGTCACTGCTAAATTTGACCATGCACTGGATTAATCTGAGCTTTACTTTACAAAGTGTGGTGTAAAAATAACCATTTTTAAATTAAATATCCGATTGGTACTCGGTACTTCATAACTCGGATCGGTATTGGAGACAAAAAAATTAGATCAGGACATTCCTAATCTCAACTACTCTGTCTCCCTTGCAAATTACCAACTGTCTAAACAAAGAACAACAATACTCAACGTTAACATGCATATGCATATCAAGGAGATTTCAGTAACCAAGTTATTACTTCAGTTTTGTTTCAAAAGACGGTAAGGAATTCATGTACTTTTGAAAAGATATATGTAGGTGACATAAGGGGGAGGGAAAGCTCTTGCCTTGGAAGCAGGAGGCTGCTCTGATTCTGATTGGCTGTCATCAGTGTCGGGCTCCCTGTAGCTCTTGGTAGTGATGGCTGCAGCTCTCTGGGGCCTCCTGCCTGCTGCTGCTGGTCTTTTGGGGGCTGCTGCTGGCTTCACTGTCTTCTCTGGCTGCTCCGCTGTCTCCTTCACCCAGGGCCTCTTCTGGTAAAACAACAATGACACCTTGTGGCTGACTAGGATAGTGCATCTCAGGCTTGTGGTACATTATGTACAGATGACAATAATACACAACATTACAGAACAACTACACTGCCTTACCTTATTGGGTTTGGTCTTCTCCTTTACTGGTTTTGGAAGGAGAGTGGGTAAATCTGGGGATTCATCTGCAATGAATTAGAGCAAATTCTCTTTATGGAAACTCTCATTTCTCTAAATAATTATATCAATATTCAGTCTCAAGAGTGTGCAGCGCGTGTGGCATAAAGCCTACATGTAGTATCAGGAGCAAGAGGCTCTGGCTTGGCAGGCGCCTGCCTGGAGTATTTGGTAACTTTGGGTTTGGGCTTCCTGCTGGACTCCCTCAACCAGCTGACCTCTGTCATAGCATAGTCTGTCTCTGTGTCACTGAACAGGTGCTTCTTCACATATTGCTTCCCCTGCTGCACACAAGGGAGAGAATGAGGGAAAGGGAGGTACGTATAGGAACATAGCATGCTTTGGTTAGGTTTTCTATGGCAACATAGCAACAGTTGCTAAGTAGTCTACTGGCTAGCACCTTTGAAAAGTAAAAAAAAAAACCTCACATTGGAAGATTTTGTACATGAGAATTACAGGAGCATATGCACACATGCACATACTCACGCACACATACAGGCATGGACATGTGCGCGCACACACACACACACACAAACAAACAAGACAAACGTAGTCTCAGCCACCTTCTAATTATGAGACCACTATAGTAAAAGTATACTTTTGGCACAGGTTGTCCTTTCTTGGTCGTGCTGGGCAGTGTCCAGGAGTCATGGATGCCACTGTTAAACAATATAGCCAGTATTAAATTAAACAGTTTTTAATACCACAACATGTTTCAACACTGTAAGCCCATGGGCCAGTCTCAACCATTAGACCTACCTGCTCGATATCACAGAGGATTCAGTCTTTTTGCCTTTTCCCTAAAGAGCAATGAAAACAGACCTCATACACAGTAATTAAGCATTATAGATATAGGCTTATAAAAAACTGACATATTATATTGATATTATTTACCCCAATACTCAACGGTGTATCGACGTTGAATGCAAAAATGTCTTCTCTGTACAGCAAAAAGAACAGAAAATGCATGAGATAAACCCTAAAATGCATTGAGAGCAACTGAAATGTCCAAATACCTCAAATCGTTTTGCAGAATTATATTACCTCTGCTCCAAAGACATTTTTCTGGGTTTGTTGTGGGATTTTGTTAGGCTTGCAGCTCCAGATACTTCTTTCTACAACAGATAAAAACACATCCTTAGAGGAATAGCAACTTCAAGTTACTGTATTACCCAGCAGAGTCAACTTATGATCACTTACTTTAGCAGTTGGCAACCAGCTCTTATCAAACATTGACCTATTACAAACAAGCAAGGGAAGGAATTATATTGTAGGTGTATATAGCAAGGTGATAATTCTGACCAAGAATACACACTCCAACAGTCGACTATTGCCATTGTCCGTCTAGACATAAATTCTGTTCACTCACTACAGCATATTACTACAGTGTAACATTATGTGACCCTTGGATCGTCAAAGTACTTACTTGTTAACAGGTGGAGGGATCCAGAATGAAGGGAAGCTGTCTGCTGTGGCTTTAGCTGTGGAGTAGGTGTTACTCTCATAATGGCTAGAGATGAGCTTCACCATGCTGCCTGCAACCTCTGCATCTCTCTGGGTGGAGACAGTAGAGACATAAGAAACACCATATAGATGCTCATACAACATTAAGAAGCTGCACGTGGATATTAAGCTGCTCACTTTTCTCCGAAACACTTATACAACTCATACCTTCTCTTTGCTGGAGAGGGCCCCGGTAGCTTTAATCTTGAGGTTGGGTGTTATTCCCTCCTGCAGGACTTGAGTTGGGGCGACTTTGACTGGAGCTTTGACTGGAGCTTTGACTGGAGCTTTGACTGGAGCGGGATCTGCCTCCAGAGACTTCTGATCATTGCTCTTCCCTTTGGCCAGGCCCTTTCTCCCTACCTGCTGCTGTTGGGGCTCTTTGGGAGCACACCATGTGGAGCCACACCGGTCTGCAGAGCCTCTGCCTTGAGAATCCTCTCTGACCTCTGACCTTCCCTGGGATACAGCTGGCTCCTGAGGCCCAGGAGATTGGTTCATCTCGTTGAGGACCTCCTGCAGGCGCTGGGTCAGCTCTGTGTGGAGCTGCTTGCGACTGATTGAGCCTGAGCGTGGAACTGAAACTCTCTGGGCAGAGGAGAACGGACGCTCCTGTTGTTGCTCCAAACTTGGGCGGGGCTCTACAGATAAAATAAAATAAAAACAGAGAAAAGGTTTATTGACGTATATAATATACCTCAATATAAAAAAGTACCTAGCTGCCAGGACAAATAGCATTTTTTGTGAACGGACAAACATCTTTAATGTTGTTGTATGAATGTGTTATCAGTGGCTAGTATGCAAGTCAAATATTGGAATGAGTTCTTTCCTTACCGGGTCTGGGCAGAGTATTGATTCTCTGTGTGGGCATCATTAGCATCTCAGACACTGACAGTTTGGTCCAGTGAGAATATCTAGTGTAGAAATACAAGCACATGTGGACACACACACACACACACACCACCATTCAGAACACTGTTACTGTGATGGCAGTAGATTTGTGAGCAGTGTGGAGGTATTTCACAGTGCTTACATGCTTCTCTCAGTCTTCATGGTAGGTTGGGAGTCAGGCACAAAACTGTGCTCTGTAAGTAAAAAGATGGTCAGTGATTGGTTCAGGAGTCATAGCTGGTTCAATAACACCATGGCTATGTTTCTGTGCTGAGTTACAGTCAAAGTCAGTCTAGTGAAACAGTACCCAGAGGCTCCTGTTCTTTCCCCTGTCCAGCAAGAACCATGTCCACTGCTTTTTCCACTGGGATGTTCTGTAGGACAAGCGCAGAACCAACAAATGCTGATGCATGACATATTACGGGATAAATACAACTTAACTGCCACTAAAATAGTCAGGCTATCCACACGAGAGGTTTATCGGGACGATTTACACCAGATTCTCTAACAACTGGAAGGGTAATCCTGATCGAAGGCTTGGTTGGGACCAATGGTCACCAAAGATTATCTGGGAGAATGGGTTAGGGGTACAAATATGATAATTTGGTGATTATACCTTTCTGTATTTTTCAGCCATTTTTCTGGTGGCCTGTTTGGAACCTCTGCTCTGCAGAGAAGAATCACTCTGAGACAGAGAAAGTGAAATGAAGATATTTAGAGGGACTGTCAAATGATTCCAAAAGTACAAACAATATCACATCTTGTTTACAGTTAATTATAATGTCACATTGTGTGCTTTTCTTTGAGTGCAAGCAGAGAACTAAATAGGGTGTGTGTGTTTTTAACATTTACCCACGGTATGTAGTATGTGCATCCTCTATGTGTCCTACCTGCTCTATCATGCCACCTGTCATTGTGCTGCTAGGGGTTGTGCCACGACCGGAGGTCTTAGCAGTTGGCCCTAGCTCTCCCAGGTAAAATTCACCATGCCTATCACATGAATGGACCATCTGCAGAGCTGGCTTCCCTTTGCCCCTGCTTGGAGTATCTGACAGGGAGAACAGAACAAAGTGATAGTTTAGGTTTAAACAGTAGCTCTTTGTTTAAAGCTTAGATTTAGTTTATTTGCACACACAGATGACAAAGAGAAAAGAAATACAAACTGTCCAGTTGAGACAAAAATAAAAACTCGAGTAGAAGTACTTGGGTACTTCTTACTTATGGCTTAAATAAGAAAATGATATTGATAAATGTGAAATAGACATACCTTAAACACAGTGAATTTGGCAAATGAAGAGACATCAATACAGAGCCCCGGAGTGGCCATTTGGAGAGAAAAAAAAGTTATATTGAGTCCACGATTTACTGTAATGTGCGCACGTTTTAGTTAATTCGTGCGCACGAGATACAATTTGTTCCCTTAATTTCGTTAAACTGTGTATTTTAGGAAAAAATGCAACTTAAAAGGTACCTTTTAGGTATTGCAGATATGCCTAGTAAGGATTTGGTATGTTAATATCCATTGTCTGTTTACACTGAATAGGCATATCCCCCAAATATTGCAACATATTTAGCCACTTAACCTTCAGGCCATGTAAACACAATCAGGCGGCTGCAACACACCCAGGACAGCGCCACATTTAAACATAATCACCAATATGTGCACTGACTCTTTATAAGCTCGTGAAGCGCATGTATTATATATCGAGAGCACAATATCACTATTTCGAGGGCACGTTTTGGCAATTCGTGCGCACGTAAAGAGGAAATCGAGGGAACGAATTGTATCTCGTGCGCACGAATAAACCAAAACGAGGGCTCAGTTTAACCAGATCGAGGGAACGAATTGTATCTCGTGCGCACGAAAAAAGAAAACGAGAGCTCAAATTGCATATCGTGCGCACGTTACAGTAAATCGTGGCCACGACATAAATTATTTTTCTCCCGATGGCCACTCCCGAGCTCCGTACATCAACACACACACAAAGACACAAGCTGAACCAGTTCCCAACAGACACAGAAGGGTCTGTCTGTGATTCAGCCCACCGCTCCTCATGTGCTCTATCAACTCTCCCCTTCTTCTTAAAATAGGATCTTTACAACTGTGTTTAGGACATTTTAATACGTTTAAAGGCCTTAAATTTAGATAATTTACCTAAAGCTTTTTCAGATATTTTAAGGACCTGCAGATACCCTGAGCATAAGACGATGATGAGGAGACCTGATTTTACAGCACTCTCTGTAAGGCAGTTTCTAGTGTCACCTACTTGATGGCATAACAACAGAGAAGGGACTGGCACCACACACGCTTCCTCCTGCACTGCTGGTGATGAAGGTGGTGGACTCTGAGATCCTCTTCTTGGCTGGACTCACCATCTGGATGGAGAATCACAGTGTTTAAGTGTATTTGTAGGTATGTGGCCTCCTGAACTAGACCATCTTAATGTGACTTTATTGATCTCCATAGGGAAATTCTCTCATTGCTTGCCCCCCTCCACAGAGAGGCACAGCACAGGCTACAGAAGAGAACAGAGCTAATGCGGCCAATGCAGCCAATACAGATTCAGTTTCTTGCACAAGGACTTTTTCCCCACTACGCCCCCTACTTCCTTTGACAGTTGATCACAGTAACAGAGACACCAGAAGTGATTTCCATCACAACAGCTGGCAAACACATTTAACTGCATGTTTTGGTTTAATAATTCAACATAATGCAGGGCGACAACTCCCTCAGGTGAAGTCATTGTTAGCGAGAGGGCAGCCAGATGTGTCTCACACTGTGTTCAACTCACAAGATTGTCTTGTATTTATTGTCATCAAGAGATAAAAGTAAAGAGTTATTTCATTGACAACATGTGGAAGACTTGTACTTTGTAGCAACAGTCCAGTCCACATTCCAGGTAACTATTGTTTGTATTGTTTTTTTTGTGATTATTGTGACCAAAAATGCTGTATTTTGTTGGCTTTTGTCAAAAAATGTGATGCAAGTGGTGTTTTTTTGCAAGAAAATTGTGTGAATTTGTAAAAACTGTGAGTTGGGAAGTTACTGAACTGGCAAAAAAACTAAAAAGATAAACTAAAAAGATACCAAAAATTTGGATTATACATAACTACTTCCCATTAAGAGTCATATACTTTATCATCCCTTCCTGTGATAATGAGCGTACTGCATATCACAGAAACCGTTGGAAAAACATTGGTACTAATCCTTTTTATTTTCTGAACAGAAATAATATAAGTTACAACAAAGCAAAATACTGTGCTAGGTTCCAACCTTTACAAAAAACACCTTCAACTAGTAATATAATTTAATTTAAAAAGTGCCAATTTATGTTTCAGGTAGACTTTGTGTTCTTCTGACTAATAGTATGCAAACCAAAGGCTCAGGATAAAACTGAAAGTATAATGATGCAGGTTAAATAAAAAAAAGTGCACTTCAAGGGATGAATAAAACTCATAAAACTCATGTTTGAAACTACAACTCATTGTCCTCTGAATCATCCTCCATCTCCTCCCTCTCAAACACTCCGCTGAGGAGTCATTGGTTGTAGTATAAGAAGACCAAGATAGACATAGTTTGTTGATGTATGGTTTGATTGGGCCATTTCATGCAAAAAAGCGTGATAATTGGCTAAAATAGCAATTATCTGTAGAATTGGCCATTTCAAGCAAAAAATGTATGTAATTTGGGGATATTGCAAGTTCTCGTAAATATTGTTGGGATTGATTAATTATGAATGAATTATTATAATCAATGAATTATTATTGTTAATATTAATTATTGCAATTGCAAAATCAAAAAGTCCAGGAGGGACTGGTTGTTTAAGTGTATGTGTTCACTGAACTGTCCAAGATCATTGTAATATTGTGAATTCTGTTTAAGGATGAAATATTCCCCCCCAACTCATTGCAGAATAACCACAGTGGTGACTGAAATAACACCATTTCAGTATAATATGCTGAATACACACACAGGCAATATGGTAGAACTATTACAGTATTGTCAAATATTTGGTTTAATATGAAATATCAAATCTCTTCCACCTGTAAGGGTGCAGTTGGACGAAGTAAACAGTAGGGGGCGTAATTTCCCTCACTTTCATTGAGAGACACCTGGCTCTCTGGAACAACAGCCTGTATGGAGACAGTGGCATGCAGTAGCATTCTTGTTAACACAAACTATTCATAATTGCAATACTGTGTTGCACTTCCAGAGCTTTTCCAAATTCTCAAAGCATTTCTGATACAGTACAATCACAGTAAATGTAAACCTCATTCCTAACTGAAGCCAATTTGAGATGTTTTGACATCTGTAATGACCACTCTTCTCTCTTGAGAAGCATTGTCTTGAAAGCCATTATATAAATGGTTGCTTGAGGCCATAGTTTACCTGGGAGCTGCTCTCATCCATTATGATTTTGACTGTGGTCTTCACTACTGACGTACTGCTCTTGCCCACAAAGCTCTAACAGGGAGAGAAGCATGTTAAGATACGGTTTCACATGAGTTGAAGGAACAAAACTAAATTTAACATGAACACACTCTTGACTGCTTGGAACAGAGGCAGGAATGCTGCTTTTTTTCTGGTTATGCAAGCTGATGCAAGTTACATCAAACTGAACAAAACTGTAAGATTGACAAATTAATTAAACTACATGTTGTGTCAAAACTTCATATTTCTTTTCAAAGGACGTCAACTTCTTCTATATGCCATTACTGTATCTCTACAATTCAATGATTGTTTTGTTTTTCACATTTAATAATAAAAACTGCATTGTGTCAGAATAAAACAGAAGAAATATTTTTCAGCATTCAGCATTGTGGTCAATTAGCATGGAGATAGTAAGCCATGGACTCTACTTTGTCCTTGCTGTGTCCGTAGACTCTGCGAGCGGCCTGCAGGATGTCCAGGGAGGAGCTGAAGTGGATGGTGAGGTTGGACCCCTCCACCACACCCACACCCACCAGCTCTGACAGCTTCAGCCTCAACACATGCCTCCTGCCCTCCTCTGGAGCAAAACAATGCTCTGTTAGACTGTTAGACACTCACGCGTACATGAGCAAACACACACAGGCACACAAGGACAGTCACATATAAATCAAAAGGACATTGTCTTGTTGTCAAGACTAAAATACCTGTTTTTTTCTTCTCTGTTATGCTGTTTTCCTTACTAACCTCAAGGCCTTAAAAGTCACATAAAACTAGAAGGTTCATTCATACATCATTACAACTTGTGGTTTAACAGTCAGGTCCTAATTTTCTATGCCTGTTGGAAAGCTACTGGAAGGTAATTGCATTGCCTGATTGTGGGCTAACTGCAGCAAAAGAGCTGAGAGAGAAAGTAAATACTATTTCAGTGATCATTGTGCATTGATTACCTGTAACAGTATAGCTGTGGACTTCATTCTCATTGATGCATATTGTGTCCCATTGGACATCCTATGTAAAGGGAAAAAACACACAAAACTTTATCTATAGAACTTTAAAGTCTTCATCAGACATGACAGCCATTTATGTCTCTAACGCAAAGGGCCCCGAGGTTATTTCAACCTGTGCTGTTGATTATGTAAATGTAAATCACCAGCCCCTTGTCTGAATATTGATTTCCACAAGGTACCTGTACCTCCTCACCAGCCAGAGAGAAGTAAAAGGAGATGCTCTGGCTGCCAAGGTTGAAGTCGATCCAGTATTCCTCCAGCTTTTCATCAGAGGGCATCAGCAGCTGACAACATAAACACACTCCTTTCAATACACCCGCTGAAACACTTTAGAGTACATTATGGATTCCACATACATTTTGGCAAATCCACGTTCGTGACTTTTCCTTGACTAATCTTGACCAGGTTAGGATAAGTGTAACCACATCACTCAGTGCAATCAGATCACTTCTATGACATCTCACTCTACATGCAAGCTAGCTTTTTCTCACCACAGTGCCATGGACTCCTCTATACTTGGCTGCTATCAAACTTCATCACAAAGTGGTAAAACTAATTTTCTATAAATCAATTCTGTTCTATATTGAGCAGTATCTCATTTATAAAAGTGTATTAGTGTGAGAATTTCATTTTAACTATCAATCTTCACATCTTAGCTGCAATTCATAATTCTCTTCTCATAAGCAAATAAAACTTAATGACACTACCCGAAGAGAGAACCTAGATCTGGCTTCTTCATTTATTAGTTTGAATGGATTGCTGTGGTAGTGATATATGGCAATATAGCTACATCTTTTGATGATCGTAACACAACATTATCTGGCATTATATAATAAATTACAATAAATTATACAATGTTTCTATGTATATATATATATATATATGTATATATATATATATATATTCTGCTAGAAGCCATGTTTGTTAACAGTTCAGTTACACAGTTCAATCTCCATAGAAAAAATAATAAGGCAGCTGTTTGACCACAAAGCCAAGCAAATAAAATGCTAATTAATTGTGTCATGTATGTAATTATGTCTATGACATCACCTCAGATGTGCCGTGGGACTGCACAAAATTTGTACTAGTTCCTATCTAGGCTTTATCATGTCAATTTCTTTCTACACAAGAAAAACACATTTTTCAAATTCCATGATTTAACTATGGAATCCCTGCTGATACTGACCTCATGTCTGTCCAGAAAAACCTCCAAACAAGGGTAGGAATAGACTCTGAAGGCAGAGAGAACAGTGTTATTCAGTAACGTACATCTGTCATGAGCACCACAACAGCAAACAAAGTGTTCTTGAGTCAGTTATGACATGGCTTCCCAAAACTTTTCAAGGACCCCCAAATAGATATGCATTAAACAACGAACCCCTAATTAATACAATTTTATCCTAGGGAGCCCCATATGAGAAGATAGTGAAGCAAAAGATAATGTTGTTAGATATGATTTTGCACAGAACGATATAATTGTATATTCTGTAGGTTGATATCAGTGGAGAGAGAGGGAAAGCTATGATCAAAATAGTCATTTTTAATACATTTTCTCATTGTGCTAGAGTCTACTGAGTGAAAAAATACTGAAATTGAACTATTCCTCATTTTGCTGGCAACCCTCTGGACCCCTGGAGTTCCCCAGACCCTATTTTGGGAAGCACTGAGGTATGCACTCTAGTATGTGTGTACCTTCTCCTGTCTCCCTGCATCCCATTCACCAAGTTCAGAAACTTGCGGCAATCCTGAAATCACACACTTTCACATTAAATTCTGTGTTACTGAACTATTGTTGGAATATTTTTTACAATACCATTGTAGCGTAACAAAATGCAAATGCTGGTGTTCAAAGGCAAAGGTGATGCTCTTGGCTGAACTGCATTTTTTTTTTTTTACCGTCTCAAACTCAGAATCACGGATCTTGACAAAGGCGCTGGCCACATACTCCATGTTGAACCAGCGGTCTGCCAGCTTCTTCCTCTGGTCAAGAGAGGCCATTCTGCACAGCGCCTCCATCAGGGCTGTCTGCAAGTCGTAATCTGACACAAACAGACTGTGTTTGCATGTGTTTTTGTTTAAGTATGGTTCAGGTTACAGAGAGATATAGTGTTCAGAAAAACTTACCACCACCGTCCAATATCTGGCCGGCCAGCTTTAGCCTGTGGAAATATGACGAACGAGCAGGAATCAGGGGAATTCAAAGAATGTGTGGCTATTGTAAAAAATGACAGTGCGGTTCATCACAATCAGAGAGAGGCAATATCTATCCTTTTAAAAAGATCGTCTCTATGAAGTAATTCCCACCACATACATGACATCTGAGGCCTCCTGAGATGATAGGATCTTCTTCTCTTTCTTAAGCTCGGCAGGGATTTTGTCCAGAATGATGTTGAATTTACGAATAGCCTATGAGGAGGTTATTAGCATTTTAATCTCAGAGTAAAACCTGACCCATCTTACTTAATGACACTGCAACAAAATATTCATTAAAACCGCTCCACACCTCTTTTTGGATCAGGATGTAGATTCTGGGGTCCGCAGCCAACTGGCCAATGGGATACAGAAGGGATTCAGTGATTTCGTATGTTCCTGTGAAAGACATGTTGTGTCAACACTGTGCACAGAGGCAAAGCTCTCTGTTCAATACTGACATTTATCATGGCATTGATGAATGTCTAACTTTGAGATGGTTGTAGGAAACTTCATGAAGCATTCCAACACACTGTTCCTACGATTATACAGTCTGTGAAGGGCACATTCATCAGAACTGTGAAGAACACACCACCCTGTTTGGCAGTGCCCTCCAACAACATCCAAACGTGGCACGTAGACTTAAGTAAAATCAGCGGAATCAAAACCACCGATTTGGACACAAGTGTGGAGAGAAGTGAGCCCTCTCCCTATCTATCACAGAACTATCAGCAAGATTCCAGTGACACTTTTTTGGTTTACATATTGTTACATAAATAATCCAAGGAAGTTTAACTTGTGAATTTATGTTTTTATAACATTCAAAAATTTAAAATGGAATGGGTGCATGTTCATTTTAGCATCCAATTAGTTCTTACAAATAGTTAATCAACAAACAAGGGAGAAGCAAATAAAAAATGTAGATTTCAAAGGAGTGCAAACATACCCTCTTTGCATGCTTCATGAACAACCTACAAGAAAGGGGTAACAATACAGTGTTACATCACAGACACTAACAAGGCTGGTGAAGCAAATTTCTACAGTGTTTCATCATAAACAAGTGTGCTTTACTGTTGTAGATTATCTCACCATTAATGAATCAAAGAAGTCCTCAGAAAGGTTCAGCAACGTCTCATCCCTCTGTGGGCCGCCCTGGATCCACAGGTGCCTGCATTTCTCAAACCAATGTACCATGTGCACACAACACGTTTCTATCAACAACTTGCCAAGTACATACACTGTATGTATAAATCTACAGTGCTCATGCATTGTGTGCCTTAAAGTAATAGGTGTGTGGCTGTTGATTGTGTTTAAATACTTATCTTTTTGACGAGGCCCTGAGCTATGACTCCTGATAGCCCTTGACCTCCAGATAGCGACATGTTTTTCCCACACTTGTAGAGGATACTGAGACCCAAACTGGCAGATTTGGCATCCTTTTGATCTAAATTCTACATACGGTAAATAGTAATGACACTGTTTCTTTACATTTCCAAACAATACAGAACAATGGCATACTAATGTGTGCTGGGGCAGATCTTACCCTGCTGACAAGTTTGTCCAATTTGGTGAGGAACTGTTTGGAACATTTTAAGGTGGTCCCTTCATGAATGTCCTCTTGCAAAAATACATGCAATGTTTGGAAATTGCTGCTCTTCAGCGCCTCATCAACAAGTTTCTCCAACTTCACATGAAAATGGTCAATCAAAATCTGCTTCTCACCATTAAGACTAACATTAATTAATTTAACAACAAATGTTGTAGTTATCTAAAATAAAGTGTGGCTGAATTAGCTTTAATGTTATCTGCTAGGTAAGAGTATGGCTGTGTCAGTTCATTACATGCGATTTTCAAGTTTGTATTCTCACCTGTTGGTCCTGACTGGGTGCCATTCCTCCAACTAAGAACCTTTCTCTCTTCTTCCTTCCCTTCAAACTAACATTAACTGTAAAAATAAAAGAACAAATATCACCTTTACTAGCTAAGGCTGACATAGGCAACTAGGCTGAGTTGGAGTGATTTTGGTATTCTGAGCTAACCATTAACCAGTTGTCACATTTATCCCTCAAAGATGCTACCTAACCATAACCTTTACCATTTTTAGTAACTAGCTTCCCTATTTCTAGCTAACGTTAGCTTGCTTCTAACGCTAGCTAACGTCTGCTATTTCCAAACATATTACTAATTAAAAGCTGTCTTTGAATGAGTACAATTATTGAGGAAAAGATGTCATATTATAGGAATCGAATAACATATTTATTGTGAAATTAAATAACGTCGTAAGACAAGACATTTAGTCAACATAAAGAAGCTACCTGTTAGATTTCCTTAGTTCTTCTGTCTAGTGGGGAACGCGCGAAATTGTCACGTTCAACACGCATGCGCGCATGGACTACGCATCTACCATAGGATCACTACATTAATAACAACAGTAATAATAATAATAATAACAATAATAATAATAATAATAATAATAATAATTAAACCTTGAAAGAACTTGAACCGCACCAGCAACTTCACAAAAAGCAAATCAATAAAACAAGAAGACACTGAAACGCAAACAAAGAATATTATTTATAAGTGTGTTTTAATCTTAAAATACACAGTGTATTCATTTCGGAGTTAATATACTATATTACAAGTATATCTATTGCATAGTTTGGATATTTGGCTTGATCAAGATTGCCTCAGAAATAAACTGTATTGAACTGTACAGAAATATTGGCTTGTAAGACGAACAGCTCAGTATGCTATGCCTAACTAGTAGGCCTATTTCATAAAAACATTTTCCAAGTAAATTACCCAACAGGTAGAAACAACAGAAAGAAGTGTATTGATTTCAATATCACTGAATATTTAACAGTGGGTGTTTTATTCTCACTGGTGTCAGTACCTTTAGATTTCCCTACAATAAAGTGCAATTTTATCAAAAAGCAGCCTGGACTGCAATGAAATATTGTGCAATTTGTAATGGCAAATAGCACAAAAGTAAAAGCATGGCACTAAAGTTACAGTGCACTGGTGGTGTTTGGATTGTGGTACTCTTAACTTTGGCTAACTCAGTCCACAGTTATCAATTTACCCTGAATCTACAAGAATTTGATTCAAACAAATCCTCTGTCAGCACTAGCCTAGTAATAGAAATGAACAAACATCATATTTCAATGTAATTATAAACTATCAATAGCTGACAGCAGTCATAAAGTGCTCTAAAAAAATATTTCTTTACTTCCTTCAGCATCCTAAATGAAGTGCACCATGCTATCCTCACATTCCTTGGGCACTGTAAGCTTGTAGTTATGGCACACTAACTTATAGTTCTGCCCATCATTGTTGTCCCAGTATTCATCCCCACACACTTTGTATTGTATGGCAAACTCTAACACTGCCCCAGGCTGCAGAAACGGTGGAACAGGCAGGTGGAAACGGAAAGTATCACAACTCAGCTGGCCTCCTCCTCCATCCCAGGGCTTGGTGGCTGTGTTTACCCAGGAGGCCTTAGTTTCTGTGCTGCTCTTCCACTCTGTGAAGGAATAGCGAGCTCTGACTTCTTTCTCAAAGTCTAAATTCAGAACCTGTGTGATTCCAATGATACCCAGGTCAAAACACAAGACTCTTTCCAAGCACACTTTCTGCCACTGGAGGCGATTCAGGAACTCTGGCTGGTCGCCAGGCTGCTGGGTAAAAACAGGCTTCAGGTACGGCAAGGAGATCTCCAAGTGCCTTCCATCTGCCAACTCTGCACCCATCAATAATTTAAAGGTGACATGTTGTGGTACAAACGGATCATCTCCAGTTTTGAAGAGCTTGATGTCTTCCAGGTCGAGCCCCAGAGAGTCTACAAAACGCACCCCGACGTTTCTGGAATGCTTCTTCTTCTCTGTGGCGGAGGGGAGAGAGTGTGAGCGTGTTCGGATGATGGGTTTGGGCATGGGCTCACAGGAGAGACTCCGGTGCAACTCTTGCTCCTTGGGCTGAGAGACTCTGGGGCTTGGGGGCCGGATTGGAACTGGCTTCTTCTCTGCATCAGGTTTATTGGCCCTGAGCATTTCAGTCAGGTTGATAGTCATGCAGGGCCTGGAGACACTGCTGTAGGAGCTAGAATACTGCTGCTCGGATTTCCTGGGGGAAATCCTCTCCTGTCCAATGTACCACCCTCTATCCATGTTCTGGGATAGCTGGTGTCCTGCTCACCTAGGAAGAAAGTGAATTTGCATAAATCATTAGTAACATCACACAAAAAAATCACAAAAGATCACAAACATGTAATTAAAAGCATATTTGATGCCGTTTTCACACTGATGATCATGCAGTGTAACCACAGTTTAAACACAACAATCGGCTTTTTGGTGGTTAATTTCCCAACAACTTCATCACAGTCACTTTCAGTAGGGAAGAGAGTGGGCGTGTACTCAGGGAAGCTACGTGCCTAAATGTATACCGCGCTATTTCCGTACACATTTATGGTATATCTGAAATTACTGGCTTTATTATGGTGCAATATCAGCTAACATCGCAACACCTCACCATTAAATGATATGAAGCGATTGTCAAATCTATTTTGCAGGTTGAAGCCGAAGCCTGATCCTCCATTTACAGTACTATTTCATTAGAGCTGCGCATTTCCGTGCGTCATGAAATCTCCGCCAGCGGCCTCCACGCACACCTGATTTATAATTGGCATCATCGCTCAAACCTATCCAACACACATACATGTTTTCAGCATGGTCTCGTTGGAGATCAGCAAACATGCGCGCAGTTCCTGTGAGGCTACGAATGGACCAGAATATCAATGAGGTTGCATGGGAAATTGAGTAATACAAGATGTAACAGTTGCATTTGTTTCCATTATTCCAGTTTTTAAAGCACGCGGGTTGCCCCTTTCCCTCTTGAATGTGCCATTGTTTGTAAACGGTTAACAAATTCATCAAAAAGGTGTCTGTATATTTCGTTTGTAAGAGCGATTGGCTTGCTTGCACTACAACTCCCACAATGCCCCTGTAATCCTACTCTAGAGGCAGGCAGCGAGCCAGTCAGCAGCAGGTAAACAAACCTATCTGACAGCGACGGCGAGCCAAACAAAGCTTATGCGCTGTTTGACCGCCTTGCATTTTTAATGCCGAGGAGGATGTCAGTCGAAACACGGGGACGTTTGCACTCACCATTTCATTAAAAAAAAGTGTTGCATTGCGACTGAACAGAGACGCTACTCGACGACAAATACCCCCGAGAAGGAGTACAGTTTATCCGTGCAGTAGGGAATCGACTGTCGACATCTGCGCATGATGCACTGCAGCACTTTTGAGAAAATGGACGTATTTAGCCTCATTCTAAGAATAGAGTCTCTGATTCGAGATGTAGGTTGGGTTCTATAGCTACAGTGTTATTAATATTTGTACTGGACTCAAAACAACATCCCTCCTGCGACCTGCAACATGGGACCCATCATGCAGGAGCGCACAGCATCCACGACACTGAAACGCGTCGTCTCTAAAGAGAAGATTCGGGTTAAAAACGCTGAAAATACCGGACCACTGACCAGGTAGGCCTAATTCCACAATATAATTAAGACAGGATTAGCCTTTTTATTTTAACGGTTGACGAACCACTGTCCTGTTTCCATAGTACAAAGAAAGGTAACAAGATGAAGAAGGCAGGGAGCCAAGTGAAAAACGGCCTCCCAGCGCCAGGTCAGGATAAGGACACAGTGCCAGCAGTCCAGAGGGTGAGTGACTGCCTTACTGGCTGGTGAATTATAGGAAGACAGTATTGCAGCACCAATGTCCTCAGGGTTATAAGCTTCATAAAAGTCAGTGACAGAGATAATCACCCCATTTCCCTCATGATGATGATTTTTTTTTTTTTTTTTACAGGGTTCTCAGTCAAGAGGGGGCAGGGTCAAATCTGGCACCACACGAAATACAAGCAAACTATCCAGGTATGTGTGGAGAATGGTTTGGATTATTTTTGAACTCTTTGCTATCATTAAATCCCCTATCATCTTTCCCTCACACTCTTCTCAACCTACAGCCCTGAGGAGGATGGAGTTTTGAGACCTCAACTCCGCAAACACTCATCCGTACAAAGGAAGGACGAAAAACGAGAAACTCAACGGATTTCGCAATGCTGCAACGAGCTTGACCAGAATCGCGGGGGAATGGGCAAAAATCGGCGAGCCCTCTCCCTGCCCCTCTCCCCGATTGCAGGGCTGCGCCAGATGCCAACACACCCCCAAACCCAGTCCCCAGCCCCCACCCCAGAGGTACTACAACAGCACTACAACCAGAGGGAAGATGACAATGACAGCGCCAGTGATCTATCAGACTCTGAGAGGCTGCCTATACTGCCCTCGCCCTGCACCCCCTGCACCCCTCCTCACCTCAACCTCCGGGCCGAAGTCATCAACAGTAATGACTTCCCGCCGGACTTCCCAGGACCCCCTGGGGCCGTGGGCGATGGAGACGAAAGCGAGAAACCCAGCTACAGCTACCCAGACTTCCTGCCTCCTCCCTTCAACAGCTGGAGCCTGCGACAGCTGGCGGTGTTCCTCCACACCGAGGGCCGCGGCGCCCCCCGGCCCAAACCTGTAGGGCCCCTGGAGAAGTACCTGGAGAGGCTGCTGCAGCTGGAGTGGCTCCAGATCCAGACGGTGCAAGCAGAGAGTAGCCGCCCGCCTGGGAGCCGTACAAGGCCACAAGGCTTCCCCTCTGCCACCACCGCCCACCCACCCAGGCCTCACACCGCTCCCCCTACCCGACTCAACTCCCCTAAAGGGCTGCGGCACAGCCAGCGAGCCTTCCCCTTCGCTCCTGTCAACAACCCCCTGTCACCTGCCTCTACCCAGCACCAGCTCTCCCGCTTCCCAGTCTGTCCTCACTGTCACATTCGCTACCCGCTGTGCAACGGGAGCTGCTCGGCCTACGCCTACCAGCGCCATTCACGGCTCAGCCCGCTGCTTGAGCGCAGAGCCAGACCTGGAGCACCGGCCAAGAGGAGCAGCAGTGAGAGCCGGGCCACCTCCTCAGAAGGAAGAGGCACAGGAGGAGGGGGACAAGGAGGAGGACAAGGAGGAGGAGGAGGAGGTGGAGGAGGAGCCCAGACCCCAGTTAGCCCCTCGGCAGGAAAGAGTCATCTTAAACACATGCAGGCAGTGGGCAATGTCCGCAAGCACTCCCAGGAACCAGGAAGCAACCCTAACAGTAAAGGTCAGGTGAGGAAGGGCCGTGTCAGAGCTAACTCTGAGACAGATGTGAAAAAAGAGCCTGGTGGCGCTAAAGCAGCTGGTGCAGAGAAACGTGTTTTCTCTGCAAGTAAGCGAGAGGTCAACACTTCCAAGAGAGTAGAGAAGGACTGGCAGAGGACAGAGGCAGGAGGTCAGGCCACTAAAACTGGCATGAAAAGAGCTGCTAAAGAGCCACAGTCTCTCTCCAAAGCACCACTGGGTAGTAAGCAGAATGGCAAAGCAAAAAATGTGCACTTTGTTGCAAAGTAACCCCTATAAACCCATAGAGCTTTACTTAGTGGTTACTTGGTAGAGGAGCTTGAACCTATGCTTGCTTTCTGTGTAATCAGTGTATTACTAACATGTTATAACTGTTCCACAGCAGTCTAAATCAGTCAGTTGTTTGCAGCCTTAAAAAGGTCAGAACAAGTAGTGATTAAACAGCTACAATAGTGATAAAACAGCTATGATTTCAAAGTGTAATAACACTCTTTCATAGAACAGATACACATATCTCATTCAAGATGTACAATACTTGTAGAATCGTGAAGTTGCACTGTAACAAATCCATTTTGAAAGAGAAGACCCATCATGACCTTTGACACAGTACTAGGATCCTCAAAGTACAGCATTTATGTAAACTCTTGCACTGCGCAGTCATTTTTGTCAGTATACGCTATTAATGTTGCAATAGATATAAAATAGGCATCTACCTTTTGACAGATTTCAACAGTAGAAATCTAAGTAATCCTTAGTGAAGTTCAACACAGATCATCGCATTTTTGTCATTGAGTAAGACCATGGCCATTACTAGTGGATTGTTTTTGATGTTGGAATGTATTTGTTCTCAGATGCTCTTACTTTTACCTTGATGTTGCTTTCCATCTCTTCTTTGGTGCCTCATGTTTTAAGATATGTGTTCAATTATAGCATCATTTGCTGAAAAGAAAGAGGTACAATAACTGGTGTATTGAAGTAATGTAATTTCTTTCAGACGTACTCGTGCAACGGTTTTGAAATTTTCGTTATAAGGGCTTATCATGTTTGAATAGGCTTGAATTGTAGTCTATGACAATATATTTTGCCTAGAGCTGAGCTCTTTCTGTTGTTTGAGAGAGACAATGTAATGTTTGCTACGAATGTAAATGCATATTTTTCCAAATTTTGTATACCATAGTTCTATTTATGAAAGGTGTTGTGTTGGACTTGTATTCATCATTGTCATTGTTATGTTTACATTGCCATGCACAAAAGGAAAAATATTTAGTGAAAGAGCTAAATGTATCTTTTTCCGTATGTCTGCTGTGCTGTACCATTGGTCAATCCTGTGATTCAGTGGAATTTCAAATGCGGTCCACATCATAGCAGTTAGGCTGTAACATGGAAAATGTCTTACATATCACCTTAGTATTCCACTGCATACTTGAACAGTCTTTAGAATACCGTGTTTACATTAGAGTGTCTTATCAGTTTCTTGTGATTTACCATGTGCACTTGATTCATGGGAACAACTACATCAATGTAAATGTTGTGATGTGTATTCAGATTGCACCCCTTCACTTAATATTCATGTATCAAGTATCAAAGCCATAGATCAGGGGACAGGAGTGGCGATCTTATTATAAATGTGTACAATATGTTGACACGCACGCAGAAAGATTGTTGTATGTATTTTCTCAATGTTGAATGCGAGTATTTGTAAGGCATAGAAATAAATATGTTTTGCACTCAATTGGAATTGGTCCACTTGTCATTCTTAATCAGGAGCTCATGAAAATGAAACAGTAGATAGATAAATAAAATCTATTTGACATAAAGAACTTATGCACAGTTTACAACTATTTGATTACTTTTCTAATGAGGCACGCTGCCTAATGTCCCACCAAAATCATGATATATTAAACATAACCAGTTATGCTGATGAGGTCATTAATGAAGTTAATAAACATATTAGCAAATATTTCTGTCAACATATAGTACTTGTCTTCACATAACACATGGGCTATTTATTTATTCATTTACATGTTAATGTAACAAACTCTATCTTAAAGAATTAAGGAGTTACAGTTCCGTTTTTTTCATTAATCTCAATAAGCAAATGTTTGCAGCAAAGTGCTCCAAAATCCAATCAGATCATCTCCCCTATAGGGGGAACCTGAGGTGTACTGTTCCTGAGTTATTGTGTTCCCAAGAATGTGTCTACACACAGATGCCACCTTGGCAGCATTATGTCCCGCATATCATGTACCATGGTGGCAGGATATAAAAATTGTGCATGTCATCATATCCTCTTCTGGCCTGGAAATGGTTTTAGCAGCTGGCGGAGCTGCTTCTCCCTGTCATTCACACACCCTGGAGCAGAGAACAATCACACATAGGTGTAGATTTAAGTATTTCATAATACAATAGAACCATACAGGCTCTTCCACAAGTGTCCAAACGATCACAGACCACAGTAATCAAATAATACATATACTTTTGCACATTTACAAGTCGATGCCTGACATCACACACTGAATGATGTTTCTCTCAAACATTTTCAGATGGGGACACTTCTTGCTTCAACACGTTTGCGTTAGCGGCAACATTCAGGTTACCTAAGTGTGTGTTGGCAGTGAAACATGAACTGCCCAGTGTTTCCAGGTTGACGTCCTCTCTATAGACGGGCCCGTCGTTCCACATGAGGTCAAAGCCACCCACCCTCTTCTCCCTGCCAGTCAGCCTAATGAGACAAACCACAGCTGATTAGGATGCAGTTCCAGCATGGCCAAAAGAGGTAAAAGGAACTCACTAATCCTCCGTTGTATTGTTTTCACCTAGTGACCTGAGGGAAATTATGTTAGTAAGTTATTTATTGTTGCTGTCACACGGTCAGTTTATCTTGCCACCTGTGTTCCAAAAGATTACATTAGGGATTTATAATAGATTGGTCATATTTAATAAAGCAAGTAATGTTTCTCTGGGGTTTCTAATAGGTGTAAAGTCGCTAAATTATTACCTTAAGAGTTCACATACCTCGTCCCGTGACCTAAATACAGGCAAAGACATGATGACTTTGCAGAAAGAGGACTTTACCTTCCCTCCATATCCACAATATGTAGCGTGTCTTCCAGCAGCCGGCACTTCATCTCATAATCCTCTTGACTACTGGCTGTGAGTGACGGAGAGGCATTCACCTCAATTAACCACCTACGAAGACATGTAAAGTGGAGGATGATGACATTCACCGAACACTGACCTAGCCTTTTGGCCAAGCATTAGCCCAATCCATCAGAAATAGCAACCATTTCAGTACGGATTGTGAGGTAGCACAAATAAGTGAATTAATATTTTATTAGTTGCATGGAGAGATTGAGGTGTTGACATTAATGACATGTTTATTATTATTTACAACAGGATCATTGCGTACCTGCCAGTTTTTCCAATACGCTGTGCAGATTTATGTAGCTAGTGATAGTGTATGGTAAATTCTGGAGCCCAGCACTGGCAGATTTACTGCTTTGTTTTGTTCCATCCAAGTATGCAACACAAGTGTGTGGAAATAGAGGCTGTGTGCATGTGCTTGTGTGTGTGTGTGTGTGTGTGTATGCATGCTTGTGTGCATATGTGCATTTGCGTGCAGGTGACCATGCACTGCGTATGCGTGTGTACAGCGTGTCTGTGTTTGTATGAGCTCTTACGGTTTGAGGTTCTGATCCAGTAGAATGTCATAGCCATAGAGCTCAAAGCAGTGTTTGTCATTGATAATGACCTTTTGCACACTCTGCAGGCTGCGGACAAAAATGTTATCCATGTCCTTAAACAGGGTTTCTACCATCTCTGCGCCGTGTTTGGCAGTCAGGTATCTACGAAGCTGCTGCATCTGCCACTTACATCCCTACTTAGAGACGGATAAAGGAATGGAGGAATAAAGAGGAGACAGGATTGGTTAGAAGGCAGAAATTTGAAAGACACTCTCAGAAAACCTGGAAAAAATATAATAGGGTCTATTACTTGTGCTTTACTGAATTACACACCTTTTCAGGATCATAGTCGGGCGCTGTTTTCTGAACAGCTACATTGGTGAGGTGCACATCTGAATAGAGGCATTCAGGAGAATTTGTGAACATTCACGATGCGATCAAGCCTTCCATGGGGATGTGGATGAAAGAGACACTATTTGGAACAACGGCCTCAGTAATTGGGTCAAACCAGGCTATTAAAAACTGACTGAATATTTCATGAGAGAACTCTGACTTGTTAAGGGAATGACTGGCACACTACTGCTACTTAAAACTCAAGACCAGACTGTAATGTAAGTACAAACCATGTGTTCAAATGAATGGTGCTTTATCCAAGGGCTAAAATGACACCATGAGAAGGATACACTGGTCATCAATACTGCTGAGGGAGAATCGGGTGCTGGAGAAGCGGGCAAAGCCATCTCGATATAACCAAGCCTTCAAAGGAATATACTGAAAGGCAAAAGCACAAACACACACATGCACACATACACCCAAAGTTACAGTTTGCCAAAGGGATAAGAGAACAGTATGAGTCATCATGATTTATAAAGTTCAATACTTACTGATGTTACCAGCACATAAACTCTCAAATCAAATTTTCTGCCTGTGGGGAGGACAAGCACATAAAGTACTGAAGGATGGGCAGCCAACTTAATATATCCATGGTGAAACAGTGTGCTGCCATTAATTTAACATTTTTATTTGCCCGTTATAATTCTCCTGTAACCCTGTTCCTAATTTATATCTGGCATTTTAATTACTTATCTTTTTTTATTATTATTTATTTATTGTTTTATTATCGGTAGGCACAATATAACTATGTTTTGAAGACTGATTAACAAAAGTTTATTATTATTTACCACTAATGAGGTAGGGGTTCTCTATATAGCGCTGTGCCACATAGCTTTCCACTTGAGCTGCTGCATCCTTCTGTTCCTCTGAGCGGGTGCCATCCTGTGTAAGCACATTGATTTATTATTAGTTTGAATGTGTGAGTGTGTGTGTGTGTGTGTGTGTGTGTGTGTGTGGCAGGGTTATGTGAGAGACAAACAGAGGCTCTCATTCAGTGTTTTTACTATTTTCTGAAAAACCCAATGCATTTATGAAATCAACATCAGTGCTTTGACCAATAGGATGTAGCACACATTACCTTTTTCCAATCCATGATGTCTTTCAGTTTCCTGAACAGGAAAATACCCTTCCCTTGAGATTTTGCCACCTAAACAAACGCACCTGTTAAATCTCATGACTTCAGTGGAGCTTGGTAACTTTACTCTAGTTTATGAAGTGTGCTACCATTAGCAGTTTGAGTAATATAATAGTGTGTTCCTCTCCATAAGGTAACATTATTATAATGTGTTAAGTCTGGGGTTCACTATAGCTAACCGGTTTCATGATCCAGGTGCTGCCAGGACTTCTTTTGAACTCCTCTACAAAGAGATGATACTCGCTGGGCAGTGCAAAGGTGCAGGGGAAAAAGTCACATTTGGCCGCCTCCATGCGTCCGGCTTCCCTTTCAAGGGTTTTGCGATATCTTTTAAGGTTTTTCACCATGAGGTTTTTGCGTGTCAGCTGCAACATAAAACACAGAAACAAAAGACACTGCATGACTTGCATTTGAATGATGTGTTGATGACCTTAGTTGTGCTATACAGTGGAATCTCCAGGTTACAGTTTCATAACACATGCATGGATGACACTGCCTCACCTCGTAATGGTTGCGAAAGTGGCATATCCTTACATGTTCCTCCATGTAGGAATGATCGAAATTCTCCCTCAGCCAGCCCACATCGCACCAGTTGAAATCCCACTCTCCATCACTGTTAAGAAAACAAAGGATACACATGTACAGATGTTTTCGAGATGGATTAAAATATCCCCTTATTTTCCCCTTATTTTCCAGTGTGAATAAACTATTCACAACCAGCCACACAGAAGTCAAGAGAGCTGTTTTGATGATGCACTTTTTACACACAACCCACTCACTCCTTGACTTCAGCCCAGCCTGGTCTCTGGCGCAGGACATCCTGAATGGTGTTGAGAAGGCCACATTTGTAACGCACACTGCTTCTTCCTTCCCTGGAGAGATATTTGGACACATTTTATTTTTCTCCTTATCTGTTATCCCTTTACAACTGAGGCAACATTCACCTTGTTTGTAGCCAACTATCTATTTACATCCAAATTAAGCACACCAGACTCACCTCTCCCCTCTCTTCTGATAGTCATGTGGACCTTTGCATCCAGGTGTCTGCAAAGGTGAAGAAAGCAATGCAAGAACTAACTCACAATGGTCTCAACAAAAATGAATAAACACTAGACAACTGCAAGTCTTCTGACCCATCAGTAACGCCTCTGGCTTGCTAACTATTACTAACATAGTGATGTTATTTTGTAGAACTACTTTTTCACTAGCTAACGTCCCGACCAGCTAGCTAGCGGGAGCCATAGAAATATAAGAGTGAACGCTAACCAAATTCTTTTAACTATTAGCAAGCTTGTCAACAGAAATATGGACCCGACAAAAAAAATATGTGAGCACCATGCTCTCTTATTTACCTTATTCTTTGACATAGTTGGTCACACCTTGGTTATAACACAACAATCAATACATAACGTTTAATTTAGGCACGTAATAACGCAATAGCAGCTGGCTGGGTTAGCAAGAGAGTTTACCATGCTTCGTAATGGAGTTTGACAACAGCCGTTGTCATGGCAACCATAGTCTCGAGGTCTCGACAGACAGAAAGAATGGCCTATGTCGCTTTCCGTAGCATCTGAGCATGACACCCACAGTGTACACTGTACATGGTCTGTCTGAGGGTCTGAGGCGTCGATAAAACCACCAAAAATTGTCTATGTATTTAATAGTCCGAAAATGCCGAAAGCTGTTTTCCTGCAAGAACTTGTAACCATTTACAAAGCGTAGAAAACAAAAAAAGCAAAAAAGATGGTTATCATTATAAATGCACACAGATACAGAGGGACATACCTAGTTAGGCAGTAAGTTAAGGCTAACAGGCAATATACTTTTACAGCTATACCAGAAAGAATAGTTAGAAAAGAATAGTTAGAGAAGTAGGCCTACATTTTTTGGTTTACTAAGATAGCCTAATACCAAAGAGATTCTATGAAATGTTAGACAATTATTGATAATAGCCTGCTCATGTGACTTATTATAATAATGTTTATTTCCACATCATTTTTCAAAACAGGGGTACAATTTGCCGTACATACAGATATGAATCTACAAGATCAACCAATAATCATCTAGCTTTATTACAGTAGCCTTGGAATGACATTGCTATTTGTTTTGTCTGCAGATGTGGACAGGTCTTGCTCAGTGGGATCCATAGATTATGTAATTTACCAAAACTCCTAACAGGACTTTGAGAATATTTGGGTCAAATATTAAGTGCTTTAAGCACTTTAGTAAAATTCCCAGAAGACTGAGTGAATATTGGTCCCATACACTGGCAGATCTAGGTCATGATTGGCCTGGGTGCAGAAATGGTTTGGGCCCACTGTTCTCTAACTGAATGTTGATCATCTACATTTCTGTAATTAGTTTAAGAAAGAGAGCCACTGTTTATTTATTTAATGCCTTACAAAGCTAATTTTGACATCTTAAGCATTGCCCACCTACGTATACAGCGATCATAAACGTAAGGCATACTTAACTCTCAATCCTGCAATGAAAATCACCACTTGGTGGCAACAAAAACGCATCTGAGTAGAATGATGGTGGCTCTTAGTTTAGAGTTCTGCTGGTATTGGGAAACAATCTGGGGGGTTAGAGAGAGCTAGAGTGTGCTTGACCTGTGACCTTTTGCTGTGAGCCTTCAGAGGGACTCTCTTATGCTCATTGAAAAAACATATTGCTCTGCCTATTCTTCATCTTGACCTCTCACAAACTCACAGGTCAACCAGTGATTAATGTGTTGCATCTAGCCTGCATGTGTTTTCCAGAGACAGCAGCCCACTCCCTTTTCAGCATAGGGTACACTAGGCCTGCTTTCCTCCAAAAATGAGATGGATGATAGCTGCAAAACATCTTAATGACCCCTTACAATACAATCAATATTCTCCCACAGTTTCCTCAGACACCGCTGATCGGACTTTAACGAAAATTGTGGAAATTGCTTCTCATCACTGCATTACAGCATTTTCAAAACTACACTGATAGGCCCAAGGGAGGCATTACAGTGAGTGATACTGTATCATTTGTGGGGGTGACATATTTAAGTTTATTTATTTATATAGCACCATTCATACATAGAATGTAACCCATTTACTGCTGTCTTGTTCTGACAAAGTAATAATCTGTGATATTTTCATGTAAATAAATATCGATTTTGCTATACTCTCGATTGCCAATTGATACTACACAATAATGATTCAACCTATACTCAGTTCATGAAAGCATTAACATTTACTGTTCTAAATGTTTCTGGCAGTAGCAACAGAGGTTTGTTTGGAATAAACAGAAGAAGAACTGGATAGTCAGCTTGAGCAGCGCCAGCCACCACAGTGATGACTGCTTATCACCGAAGATATCACCAAAATAAAACAAGATGAGGAACTCACAGATTACCACTTTAATAATGGGATTCCTCTCGGTGGTGGCAACATATCCTGCTGACATGCCATATCTTCTTCTCCCTCTACATCACTGTTGAATGGCATCGCTAAAGCTTATACCCCTACATGCAGTGAACTCAACTGTCTTGTCTTCCTACATCAACAAACTCTGTAGACATTAGGTCATTATTATTGTAATTACTGTGAGAAGTGCCTTAATGATGAGATAACACAGAAGTCAGATTCCTGTGCAAAGCTAAATAAATGGCTGGACTACCATCTCCTGAGATGTTTGCTGTAGCCCCTCTCTGTCTCAGCCACCCACCACTAGTAAAACATCCAGCCATACTTTAGACTCGGACATAATAACTGCAACAGGGAGGAATTAAGAGGGCTTAAACCTGAATTTTGCTATATGATTTGGCTAGCTACCAAAGAGTTTGTGTGCATAGCTAACTTGCTCGGTGTTATAGCATAGAGGCCTGGTCTCTCAGCTGGGGAAACAGGGGTGGTCTACTAGCTGAGCACCTTCCTGCCATGCAGATAAGCTATAGAATCAAACCTTTGCAGAGTGTTGTGTATGTATGTAATTTTATGGAAATTACAGCTATGTACTTGTTGGAACAAATGGTTTGATAGATTGGGTTCCTCATTATTACTGTCATGTTAGAATATTGTTGGTTGGGAAATCAGAGAGCAGACAACAAACTCTAATGTGATGCATCAGTTTTCAGTATCAAGGAAATTTCCCTAGTCACATCCAGTGCCACTGGTTAAGAGAGTATGAACTTTCTTTTCTAACTTCATCAACATCAGCTGCTTGGGAAAGCCTTAGACAAGAAAAGTGTGTTCTGGCACACATCTGCGCTGTGCTCCAGCGGTGTGCCACTGTGTTCATTTAATCTCTCACCAAGCCTGTGTCAATAAAACATTGCATCTCCTCCAGATCAATTTGTACAGATATCAACACATATCTAATGGTGGCTACTGGAAATAATCTAGGATGTGATTCTAGTAATCAAATCTAAATAGCTTTAGCACATGGTGCTTTGATGATACAATCACATAAATAAATCATATAGATTAAATTCATAGGTACTTTGTGTTTTTTTGCAAAATGATAGTATATTTGCCCAAGTCCACTGATCTGCTTAGTGGTGTGTGTTTAAATTGGCCTATATATTGTGGACAGTAAAAAAAACAAAAAAAAAACACTCAGTCAAAAAGCATCATCGCCCATTATAAAGAAATATGCTTTAAAATAATTCAGTAAACAGAATTAAGTAGGTGTAATTCTGTGCTTATAAATTAATGTGCTTTTATAAATATTTTTCCTTTGCAGCAGGACCAATTTTTAAAGGGCATCAGAGCATCTAAACCACACGTTGTGCGTTTCTCAGCCACTTCTAATTTTTACAGGAAAATTCCCCTTGTTTTTCAACACAATTTAGCCAGATTGTCTATTACAATTTCATGGCTGTACGGTGGTGTACCCTTTCAAATTAGAAGCAGTATTCTGTGCCCAGAGTGTTTATTTACTTCACTACCACACCATCACAAATTCCACTGCCAAGTATAGTACATGTATGGTTTGTGTTTGTTGGGAGATATGCTTATTTGGTTTACCCTAAAGCCTTTCTTACACCCCTTGGCTTTCACCTACCTCTGCAGAATTTCATTTCTTAAGCCTTAATAACTGGTTAAGCCATAAGCGCCAATAATGGATCAACTTCTCAACAAGTTTTTGTGTTAGCAAAGGCAGATGTCTTCAATTTGTGTCCATGCAATGGCTTTTGGTTTGGCAGTCACATCTCTAGAGAATTTATATCAGTCTCCAATAGAAGTTTTACCTATTATGCTGCTGCTGCTGGTTAACCGCTCGTGTGTTTTTATCCTTATGCAACATAAAAAAATACTCTATGATTACCAATATCTTGGAATGGAATTTGTTTTTGAAGATCAGCTCATGTGTTTGTTTGTCTCTTTCAAACCTGCAGCCGAGATTGTCTAGGGATCTGAAGTTGAATTCCAATTTTATTCACCACTTCAGATTGTCATTTTTAATGCAGAACTTTTTCTTTGACAGACCTTCCTTGAATGGCCCAGTTTGGCAATGCTGGCTTCATCACGGTGTGGGTTTTGTGCTAATCTCAATGGCGCCACTCACTGCGAAGCATACCGCAGGTCGTACATTGGTCAAGTTCCAGTGGGTAATACTTATCAGCCCTGGTAAGCCAGATGCTCCCCAACACAGACCACAAACCAGGAAATCTGTGGGATCTTGAGACACTCGCTGTTATTCACGAGGGAGACATCCAGGCGAACTTGAACAACGGTTAAAGAGATAACCCTCACCTTTGTTTACACGTTTCTTTTTGGTGGAGGTGCAAATGTGAAAGGTCAGAGTCTGGGCAGGCTGTTCCAGCCACACCCCACATGTAGGGGAAGATTACGTAATGCATATAACTTGAGGGCAGGCTTGCTATCCTGACATGACAGGATCTGTCTCAGTCCTGTGATTTCACATTCAGGTCTGTGTTTCCCGGCTCTATAGAGCAAGCCACCGACATTGCCAGGGTTTGGGGCTTAAATCTCTCTGATGCACACAGTCAAAAACACCATGGTACTTTAAGGCGCTGTCCACAAAAGCGTCCACTTAGTAATTCGCTATGTGATCAGCACTGTCCCTCTGAGATAGAGAGTAATAAACCTCTATCTACCCTTCAGGAGGGCAGGCCTTATAGGGAGAACATGTAGTGTGCACCAGCCATGGCTTTTGTTTGTAGTTATGTAGTGACTTTACATACTAGTTGAAATCCACCTTCATTAAATGCTATATTTGGTTATGAGATGTATAGATCCATATTACATCATGGTTCATCATATTAAATTCTAGAGACTTACGTGTCTGTGTGAGGGTCCCGTTTGTAACATGTTGATTTTACGTGTAAAACAAAAATCTCCTCTGTCATCCAGCGCAATGCAGTTGTGTGTGTATGTGTGTGTGTGTGTGTGTGTGTGTGTGTGTATGTGTGTGTGTATATGTGTGTGTGTACGTGCATGCGTGCATGCGTGCGTGCGTGCGTGCGTGCGTGCGCCCAGAAACCAAAGATTCCATCACTGGAACAAGCTGTCCATTTCTGAGGTGCTAATGATTCGTCTGTTGTTTCTCTGCTCCCACCTTGGTGGCCCCACAGTGCACCGCCCCAGTGTTAGTGAGCTTGCAAATCTCCTGGCTTTTCACCCCCAAAATATTTTGTGATAAAACACGCGAGGAGGCCAAGAAAAACAGGACAAAGTGGTAGCTGAAATCCTATTGAAATAGATTACATTCCCATATGATTCACGGTTAAGCCTAGAATCCATTTCAGTGAGTTTCTCTCTAGATCAAGGGCCGCTTCACAACACTTCACAGGACAGTATAGATTTATTACACTAATTGCTATGCGGCAAATTTCCTGTAAACAAAACTCAATGAGGTAAACAGTAAAAATACCAGACATTAATTAAAAGCAAATTAAATAAGGCTTGTTATCACGCTTGACTCTCATAAACCTGACGTTTTTCGTTGTCATGATCAGCCATGCCAGAGCAATTAGGTATCCAAGGAGATTTACTGTATATTTTTGACTGCCTATATATACATAATCATCCATGATCATATGCAGTCACAGTCCTCTAACCTCAGAATCACCAAAAGGTCCCTCTCAGAAAACCCCAAAAAACTATAGCCTGCAAGCATGCACGTGTCATGTGACCACTAAACCACATGCAGTCAACTTTCAGACAGCATTCTGTCTCAACAACTATGGTCAGGGGAGTGAAAACAGAATATGGTCTTCATTTGTGTGGAATTCTCTGTTTCCCAGCCTGGGGAATGCGCTAGAGATTGGGGTATGGCACAAAACCCTGGCCCTGGGGAATTTGGGAAGGAAACAGAGGGTGGTCATGAGTCAAGATTTAAAAAAAAAAAAAAAGGGTTCACTGGTTACCTCCGAAGGAAAGTACATGTCCAGGACACTTATATAACCCGCAGAGAGATGAAAAGGTGTATAAGGGACTTTGGATCATCACGCAAGAGCACCTTAAATGTAGACAGGCATCTGAATATACATGTAAGCCGCATTCTTACCCTCTAGGAATGTGTGTGTTTTGTATGTGTGTGTGTGTGTGCGTGCTTTGCATGTGTATACCTCATACACAATCAGAAAGCCTCACTCTCATATTACATAATTACAGTTATATTGATTTTCATCCTACGGTTATTACTTCGCCTTTGGGCAATTATTTCAACAACTCATACTGAAACACTACAAATCATGTACAACAAGAAGTTTCATTTTGCTCAAAGTAAATGATACGGCGGTTTCATACTTTCCCTTTGTTCAAGCCACTTTATGACAGTCTGGTGTTTGACAGCAGTGGTTACTCCAGGAGGGAACACAAGTGAGAGGAAATTGGGGTTACAGGCTCAGTGAGGTAGGTATGTTTTCATAATAGTGATCTAAGGGGAGCTTTAGGTAAACCCTCATAAAATCCCCTGCGGGCCTTATTGCCACTGCTTGAGTCTTTCTGTCCATACACAATGGGCTGTCTCAAACCCGAGGAAGCTTCCTACTTGGGTTGCATTTCTAGGTAGGAAGCCAAAATTTTCAAGTTGTAGTACTGTCTCAATGTAGGACACATAGACGCATCTTTTTAAGGTTCCTTGTTTTGGCCGATTTGGAAGGAAGCGTACAAAGATTCCTCAGAGGTAAGACATCCAACACCTTGCAACATCAGCAAAGAAGAATAAAACTTCCCAATAACCCCACTTTGACAAAAAGTTTTCCAAAATGAACATATGACCGGAAAAAATACACAAAAGTACACAAAGCTAACCAACATTTATTTACTTTACCAGTATTTATAATTTCTTTTTAAGTGTTTTGAAAAAGCAATTTGATCATACTGGCTGTTGGCGGAGTGTAACGTTAATTGCAGTCACATGACGTTGCCTAGGAAGGTTGCCTCAAACGATTTATTTCTCAGCTACCTGTGGTCAAAGAAGGAACCTTATTAGCGAGGTTCCTAAGGAAGTAGGAAAGTCCCTTTTCTCACTCGAATTCCCAGAGGTATTCCCATATAACTTCCACATAATCGCAATTTATTTACTGTGACTGTTTCGTGTTTACAGACTCAACACGTTAGCAACAGACACACCACCACACATCCCACAGTGGCATAGTTTTCATAACTATGCACAGTGAATAAACCTAATGAACTGAATTGAATTGAATTGAAATCATACATCACATAACACTATGAAATGAAAAAGCTGCAAAATGTTTATTTTTGTGGGTTTAAATTTAAGCCCCCAAGTTTAAGCTTAAACCCATACCCACTGAGAATCCATGTATCCGCTCAAAATTGATATACTGAGAAACTAAACCCCAAAGCCCCAAAGGTCAGATTGTGGCTTATAAAGCTACAGTCATTCCCAAATGGGGCCCCTGTGGCTAGATATGTGAGTGAACAATTAAATGAATCCAGTTGAACAAACCCAGCCAGCATTTATAATATGTCTGCTCCGATCTCCCAGCTCTCCCTCCCACACAGACCTGCCCCCGGTTTGGCTCATGGGTTTGTACCTCAAGGGTGTCGCTGTAAAGCTCAAAAGTGTCTCTTTACGGCACCACATATGTAAAACAGTAATAATCCTTGGGGTTAATCTTTTGGCAAAACTCAAGTATGCATACGCACATCAGGCCAATAATTTTATTGCCCTTTACCACTATTTGGCTTTTCCCTTTATATGAAAATGTGGCCTGTTCACTTTTAGAAATATACTTGGGCAGCTAGTAAAGAAGAGGCAGGGGAAACTGACTCTTCTCTGTGCATGCCGCTGCATTTTCAAATCAACATCTGTACACATACACACACACACACACACACACACACACACACACACACACACACACACACACACACACACACACACCGATTCCAGTATAGTCTAATGGTTGTCATCAGTCATTGAGAAACATTTTAGACAATCACACTAAAAATCAACAACCATTTACTATCAAAATAAAACCACCATCCAAGATGATAAGCATAATGATTTGTACACATTTCTGCCATATCAACTCTTTTCTTGTTTGTTTGTTTACTTGTTTTACAATAGGCTGGAATGTGTCTAATTTTCAACTACCTTTAAAACATGAGTTAATAACTTTGGTAGGCCTATGTTCTCAGTAATGTAAACAATGAGCACAATTACTCTGGTGTCAGTGTCTAACTAAAATCATTAACTGTAATTGCTTACAATTTGTCTGACCCGGAAAAATGAAAACATTGAATTTAAACGCTTTTGTGGGCGTTGCAACGCTGGATGTATAGCTTTCCTAAGATGCAAGAAAAGTCGTAGATGGAGTACAGAGCGAAATTAAAAAAATAAGACACCTGACAATGATTTTTGAAGAAGAAAATAACAAGAAGTGATTGTAAGTTCTTTGCTGGGTTGTATGCTGGGTGGCATTGGAGTTGGTATAATAGGATAATAAACAGGCTGGTCTGGTTCATTTCAAATGCAGCAAGGGTGGCCTTGAGGTGAGTTTGTCCAGATCGGCAGGATTACAAGCCTCAAAGCGGTAGCCCCGAGGCCCCGAGACCCCGGGGCCCCGAGACCCTGGAGTTATAAGGTGGTGGATTACTGCCAGCCTGGGGGACAGATGCATGAACTGCAACAGTTTTTATAGGCCGTGCATGGCTGCTTAATATTGATCCTCTAACTGATGTAAGTGTTCAAATATTCCAGAAAGGGTTTATGAGCATTTCCTCTGAGTCATGGTGGTACTGATCTGGGCACACTCCCTCTCCTCTACTGCCAGGATAGGCAACAGAACCTTTTTAATTAAACTTGGTAGACAGCGCCTTAATCTCTGCCTTCTGGCTGGCAGTGATGAATTCCAGACTGACTGTTCTGTAGCTTTCGCTTAATTCCCTCTTCTCTCGCTTTCAAGGTGTGTGGTATGCATGATGTGTGTGTGTGTGTGTGTGTGTGTGTGTGTCTTTTATACTTGTGAGGATAAAATGTCCTCCCAAAGATAGAAAGATTATGAGATTATGAAAATCCTCCAAGGTGAGGACATTTTGCCAATCCTCACTTTTTCAAGGGGCTAATTTAGTGTGTGTGTGTGTGTATGTGTGTGTGTGTGCGTGTGTGTGTGTGTGTGTACTTGTATTTCTATACCTGTAAGGATCAAATGTCCTCCCAAGGATGGAAAGATTTTGAAAATCCTAAAAAGATTATGAAAAATATGAAAAGTGAGGAAATTTTGCTGATCCTCACTTTTTCAAGGGTGTGTCAGTGTGTGTGCGTGTGTGTGTATGTGCACGCGCGGATGTGTTGTTTTTTTTTGTAGGTGGTTGTTTTCTTCTAGAAGCTTCTTACAACAACAAAGAAGGGAAACGCCTTCACATACAGAAGGATTCATTTATATTTTATTGATTTATTTATTTTTTGTATTGATATTATTGTATTATTATTTAACCTTTATTTTACCAGATAAATCTCATTGAGGTCAGGACTCTTGTTTCCAAGAGAGACCTGGCCAAGAAACCAGCATCAAAAACATACATAAAAGTTACAAACAACAATAAAAACAATGTAAATACATAGTATAGAGATGGGACAATATATCGAAATTCAATATATCGCAATGCAAAAAAGTGACAATATGTTTTGTGGGCCAGAAAAATGAATCGTGATATTAGCTCCATTTTATTCTGCTGTAGTACTAATCACAAATGAGACAGCTTGCCCCTCACAATTTCACAAGCTCTCCAGCAATGTGCTCAGAAACAATTCGCAGAATTTCTATTTATTACAGTGTATCGTGGTTGTATCCTGTAGCCTGAACCTCATATCGCATATCGAGTTGTATCGTGAGATATGGTCCCATCCCTAAGATAGGCCTTCATAATCAAAATAGCAAATGGATGGACAAATTTGAATAGTGTTAATGGACCATATTGTCCACTGCTCTATAATACAAATCTCTTTGACAGTATATCTTCCTGCTGCTGTGAAAGTGTTTGTTTTGTACATCTTTGTTGTTTTTTTTTGGATGAGCTCATTCTATTGCACTCCATTCATATAGTATTGCTGCATCTGAAAGAGGAGGAGGGGTGTCGTGGGCGTGTAGTCTATAGCCCCTGCAAAGCGTATTATCTTTCATTCTGGCTATTTGAAGGCGGAGTGACTTTGAGGAGCATCACTCCTCTCTTCCCTCCACACTCAGTCACCTTTACAAAAACACACTGCGCTAATTGGCTCTGGGTTTTAGGAGCCGCTTTCCATAGCCTGCTTTATTGGAAGCGTAAATTCCTCACGCTCGTCTGCAGGTCACACACAGGATTTATGACAGGACGCCAAATATGAAAGGAATTGTGCGAAAGCTATCCGCTGATCGAGGGGTTATTTTACGTCTGGACCATATGAGATGAGTGAGTGGCACATGCACATCTCCAGAGAAGTTTATGGATTTTTACTCGATGCTGATTGGAGATTCGTTTAACATGTGTGCTGCATCTTCATAATGATTGATTTGGGGAATATCTGATATGGCAAGGATATCCATCGACCCGAGACTCATGCTTTTCATAATACTGGCATTAATTCTCTTACAAGGTATGTACGAGCTCCACAACAAACTTTCACATCTTGTTTTGTATGCATAGGTTTTTTTTTTTGTGTGATTTAAAGAACGTTTTGTTTTTTGTTTTTTTCTTTTTACACATTTCTTATACAAGGTGTCGTGGCGTCGGGTGCCTTGGTCAGACCCGAAGTCAAACCTGCAGCTCTCCCAGACTCTTTGCACGGGGGATCTCGCGGTGTGTTTGGCTCCCGGGGATCCACGGCTTTACCGCAGTCTGAGGCAACGGAGGCAAAGTCAAGGTCCAAGCGCTGCACCTGTTATTCCTACAAGGATAAAGAGTGTGTCTACTACTGTCACTTGGATATCATCTGGATCAACACTCCCGAGTAAGGCATACTTTTTTGTTTGTTATTCAAGTATTTTTTAAGCCCATATGGGCTTGGAGGAGGATTTCTCCAGCTGTCTATCAAATAACTCAAACCAATAACTAGCACAATTGCTGCAATATTGGGTCTGCAATATTGTCCATAAAGATAAAGAGTGATTGCTGCTTTTAGTGTTTGCCTTTGACATGTAGGCTATGTCAGCACATTTATAACAGACAAAGTATAATGGGAGGCTGGTTTGTGCAACTCAAATGGGAGTCATGCACCAAAGCCAAAACATTATAAGAAACTATGTCCAGTAATTGCTCCCCTAAGGCCCCAAACACAGTCACAGTTCAAGTCATAGCAAGTCCAACAATAATTGCCCTGCAAGGTCAAAGCTTTGCATTAGAAAAGTAAAGTGGTGCTTGTTGTTGCAAGAGCAAATGTGCTCTCTCTCTCTCTCTCTGCCCCTCCTTCTCTCCCTCTGCCTCTTCACTCCATATACTTCATCCTTCCTTCATGCCTCCTAGGGGATTTTGATGACTGCCTGTACGATGTATGATCTATGATCCTTAAGGTTATTTTTTGGTTATATTATTTACTTACTGCTTTCTATGATGGTCACTGTCCATGGTGCTGATGTGCAGAACAGAAAAGGGTATTTTCAAGTTCAAGTTTTTTTTGTCATGCGTATTAAAAAAATAGGCTACAGTCCATACATTTCAATGCAATGAAAGCTTAATTGTGTCCTGGCTCTTACAAAATCACACATGAATAAAGAAATAAAGTAGCACATAAAGTAGCACCCAGCACTTAATTTCTAAAGTAAGTAGAAATAATGTGCTGGATGCATTACACCCGCATTAAAAGGACAATAAAAACAGCAATAAAAGGACAATAAAACCCATTTATTGATACCGGGCTTAAATCTTCTCCTCTGCCCTCCACATGTTACTCTTACTTAAATCTTGGGAAACTTGGGAAATACCTGCCAAAATGCAATCCATCTGCATGACAGACACATTAAAACTGTTCCACTACCACTATAGATAAAAAAAATGTTCTAATGAAGTTGTGCACATATTCATTTGCTAGCATCTCATGTGCGCAATAGGCATCGGCGAACCATGATAAACATCTGAATACATGTCAATCAAAAGTTCTTACGATCAAAAATAGTCAAACGCTCATGCCAAGCAGTCACCACTTTGTGACAAACCATACATTTATTCATGTGTAAGAGAGAATGTGGTATGGACTTGTTCAATGAACATATGAAAGTAACTAAATCGGCTGACCGGTCTAATGGATCCCAGGGAGCTGAAATACCATTTGTCTGTGGCAGAGAGGCCGTGAGGCTGAATGGACAGAGATCAGAGAGAACTTCAGGTCTGTCATGCAGATCTGGGTAATGATCTACAGAAGGTGAACGATAGGCTTCTTAGTCTTCACAGTACACTTGATTATAGCTATAATGGTCTACTCATTGCTCACTGGGAGTTAGGTTTGTTGGAAGTCCCGTCATGGGAGTTTTCCAGGTAAGTTTTACTACTACTGTATGTCACTGTGTTGTAAATTTATTGTCAAATTATTATGATCCATGGTTGCAGCTTTTCGTCAGTTCGTAAAATTAATTACTGGAACTGAATTGCTAGAACTGACTAAAAGAGATTCCCATTGAATTTTCCTTTAGCCAGAGAGGCACACTGACTGTTCCTGCACAACGATTTATGTTGCATCTACAGGTGTTGACAAACCATGAAACAACATAATAGGTAGCTACCTACTGGCATAATCAGTTGCAGTTGTTCACATGGCCTGATTGTATTTACATGGCCTATGTTCAAGACAGACGTACCACAGATTAGTTACGCTACCATAACACATCATTCTCTCCACCCCCTTGATTTAGGGAACGGTTCTTTGTTCTGTCAACTCCTAGCGCCCATTAAAAGCCTTGGCAAGACACTAGGAAAGCATTCTTTACTCTTCTTTCTTTTTGTGCCAGGACTGCCGTTGGCTGTTTCAGGTAAATGAAAATGCTTTTAGCCAGCTTTCCTGGTTGTGTAACAGTTACGTCGAAGTTTTGTCTCCCTTCTCACGCTTGTGCCTTGAGCTGTGTCTGTACCTGTCAGAAGCCTTTTGACAACTTAACTTGTTGACGATTTTAAAGTAGTTCATTGAAACCTTTAAAAACCTCTGGGACTAAATTATGAGCTGCATTACAATAGGCGAGAGCTGTGGGGATCTCACTGGATTCATGAAATACATGTGAATGTAAATTGGAGCATCAGAGCAGTCTGTGGAACAGCTGCAGTGTAAATTCAGACAGCTGCAAGTGTCCCCCTCTCACTGTTCAGGGTCTGGAGACTGTGGCCAGAGAAGCTGCAGCCAATCGTTTTTTTTGAAGGGGTATCCAAATAGCTGCCACTCCATTTTGGTGAAAATATATATTTTTGTTTCATACTTGCACAGCCTTTATATTTCCATGCTGGCTTTAACATGTAGCCATAACTTTACGCTTTTAATCTTCCCTTCTTCCTAACTGTTAGACTGACTGAATTGTCCACAAATCCCTCTATTTTTGCTCTTTTAAATTTCCACTAGAACCAGAATGCTCTTTTTGTCAAATTGAGCGTTAAACTGTCTTCCTTGCTGATTTATGTTTAGTCTTGCCAATTTTTCTATTAAATAGACACTCAAAGTAGATGGAAAAAGTCAATATCAAGTGTACATTTTCTGTTTGCTGTACCTATGGGTGACAACAAATGTCTGCCAAACCACAGGTAAGAAGGATTCAGTCTTGACTGTTGTTTTTTTCTTTTTCAAAAACACTGAATCACTGCAAAAACCAAACCAAACTTCACCCAGTTCCAGACAGAATAATGTGTGCATGCAGGCAATCATCTATTTGTGGTCAATTTAGTGCACAATGCAGAAATTGATATAATTTAAGTGAGCAGTTTGTCTCTGTCTGGCTGTGGTCGTAGTCTACATGGCAAGAGAGAAATTGCTTAATGTTTGGCCACACACTCACACACACACACACATACACATACACAAACACGCGCGCACGCACACACACGCACGCACACACACACATTTTGGGGTGTTAAAGCCTTGTTATAAAACTGATAGATCAAGTTCTGAAATTCTCCCCCAAAAAACAAGTTTTCTCAGGAACTGTAGACATATAATTAGGGCTGAAAGCTGTCCACAATTACTTATGCAGTCAAATGTTTTGTTACTTTGACTTTTTGGCCATTGGTCACCTTACCATAATAAGAGTATTGGTACCAAGATCATCTCTCTGTGTCTCCAGTAGCTAGTTCTGTCCGGTGCGCATGCTAACGCTTGTTACTAGTGTTATCCTAAAAGTAAGAAAATGAGAACTTGTTGTAGCTCTAATGCTGGATGATTATTTAATTTTAATGACACGTGTCTAAACCTGCCAGGCTTGTTTAGGAGATTGGTAAAATAGACAGAAAATTGGACAAAAAACCCACTTTGAATGGAAAAGGATCTCTCTTCCCATGAGACTTTGCGTATCTTGTCAGCTAAATCTAAAATGTAGGCTAATGTTAAAGTGGGAGAGAATCTCTGTACTTGTAGACAGCTAAAGTTTTTTGCGCTGTTGATTCGTAATGCACTTTACTTATGCTGAAGATTGAGATTGAAGCATAGTTATCTACTGGAGACGCAGAGATGATTTTGGTACTAATCCTCTTGTCAGATGTTGGGTAAGGTCACCAATGGGCCAGACTCCCAAAAGGTCTGTGTAGTCCTTTATAAGTGTAATATAAATTCTTTCCCAGTACATGGTGGTCAGAAAAGTGGAAAACGCAACCAAACCAAGCTAACCAACTAACCAAAACTATAATCCTGGGGGTTGGCAGTGGACTTTAAAACAATGAAGTTCTTCTCTGGCCTAGGTCAGTAACATACTGCAGCTTTCCTATGTACCGCAATAACTTGCAAACATTGTCATTTAACAAATTCAGTTTCAAAATATCAGTATAAAATGTATTATAAACTATAAAGATAGGCTCAAGCAAGGTAACAAATATTATCACTGACCCCTGAGCATTTTTGTGCATGTGAGAGGTGAAGTCTGAATTAATTATCCATTACTTGTATATGTCTATGAAGCAAATTAAAAGTGGCAAAGTATAGAAAACAACGGAAGACGTAATGTTTCACTTAAGGAAACCAAAGCAACACAAAGATACCCACATTTGTTTTTCATCTAAGCCTATAACTCCTAAAGCCACAAACACCTTTTGTTTTTGAGAGAAAAGGAATTCCAAAGTTAAATCCCTGAGGGATTGTCAAAGAGATGGATGGAAAGAAGAGGGAGGTGATGCCAGCCTGACACTCCAAGAATAGAGGGTGCCATCCAGATGGCTGTATGTGTAGTGTGATGGTTTCTCTGATGTAATAAAATTGATCTCTGAAAGTTATATTTCAAGCTTATCATTCAATCTTACCAAACCTTCTGCCTGTCTGCTTTTTTCCATTACCATTTTCCAATGGTCACTTAACTAAAAACAAATGTATAAGACAAATTTCGTAGAACCGTTTTACTGTCTCTGGACGATTGTATAGGCCTAGATGCAACTCAATTTATTTAGCCTTTTGACTTCAAATGTCCAACTTTCTGAATCTTAAATGCAAGCTAATGTTACAAATCATGGCACAATGTATCACTTTGCCTTCATTCACGTGTTTCAGTGATAGTGTATGTATAGTGTATCTTCCTTTGAAATCTGAACCACAGACAGATGTGGTTTAGATTTCATTCTTCATAGTGTGGAAAGTGAGGACAGAGGACTGCCAACCTGTTGAGGGTCACTGGAAAACATTTCCAGGTTTTACGTTTCTCTGAAGCTGCCCATACAATTTTTATTTAGCCTTTATTTAACCAGGTTTGTCCCATTGAGATCAAGGATCTCTTTTACAAGGGAGACCTGGCCAAGAATAGCAGCAACACAGTTTCAACAAAAAAAAAAATTAACATAAAAAACACATAGAAAACACATAGATTTGAGTAACATTAAAATGATCAGATAGAACATTTGCACACAGACAACCTGGTTTCAATAGATTTTACCATATCTTTAAAATCATTCAGGGTTACTAAGTTTTGAAGTTTAAGATCAGACTGTAGATTGTTCCATGCAGTAGGTGCAGAAAACCTAAAAGCTTTCTTTCCCAGTTCAGTTCGGACTTTGGGAACAGCAAATCGCAGAATGTCCTGAGAGCGGAGATGGTAATTTCCATATTTCAAGTTTAAAAGAGACGATAAGTAAGTAGGAATTTTGCCAAGAATGGCTTTGTAAATCAAAACATACCAATGACTGAGGCGGCGTGCACATAAAGCAGGCCAATTCACTTTTGAGTATAATACACAATGGTGAGTAAGAGATCCACAGTTTGTAATGAATCTCAGAGCCCCATGATACACACTATCCAGCATGCGGAGACAATGAGCAGAGGCATTCATGTACAACATATCACCATAATCAATAACAGGTAGAAAGGAAGACTCCACCAGTTTCCGTTTCACACAGAAAGAAAAGCAAGACTTGTTTCTATAGTAAAATCCTAGTAAAAGCTTCAGCTTTTTTGTAACATACTGGATATGCGCCTTAAAAGACAAGTGGTCATCAATTAAAAACCCTAGGTATTTAAAAGTAGATACCAACTCAATTTGTTGACCATTTCTGGTAACAATTTTATCGGACAATACTGATCTTACTGTTCTTGAAGTAGTAAAGAACATAAGTTTTGTTTTATCTGCATTTAGAACAAGTTGCAGTTGACAAAGCTGTTCTTGTACTCTATCAAATGCATACTGAAGATACGCAAAAGCCTTAGCAGGAGTGGGTGCAAAGCAGTAAATGACAGTGTCATCTGCGTAGAAATGAAAGGCTGCGTTTAGAATATTCTGTCCAAGGCAATTTATGTATATAGTAAATAATAGTGGGCCCAGAAACGAACCTTGTGGGACCCCCTTGTGGACTTGCAGTACCTCTGAGGTAGCACCCTCTAACTGAATAGCCTGGGTTCTGTGTGTGAGATAGTTTGCAATCCACCCAACTGCATGTTCAGAAAAACCGATAGCTGTAAGACGTCCAATTAAAGTATTGTGATCAACGGTATCAAAGGCCTTAGAGAAGTCTATAAAAATAGAATTACAGCACTGGTTGTTATCTAAGGCTTCGGTTATATCATTTATGACCTTCATGGCAGCAGTAATAGTACTATGGTTTTTGCGGAATCCTGACTGAAATGTAGACAGTATAGAGTTGGTAGCCAGGTATTCTTTTACTTGTTCACTGACCAGGAATTCAAGCACCTTAGCCAAAACAGAGAGTTTGGAGATCGGTCTATAATTATTTAAGATAGTTGGGTTGCCTCCTTTCAAGAGGGGAATAACAAAGGCAGTTTTCCAGTCCTTGGGGATTTTATTTGTTGACAAGGTAAGATTAAAAATGTGACACAGTGGTTCAGCTATAAATTCTGATGCCAATTTTAAAAAGACAGGCTCTAAGTTATCTGGACCAGGTGGTTTCCTATGGCCCTGCCATTAATTGGAGATACTCTAGGGGAATTTTCAGAGTTAAACAAGAAACCAGAGGAAATAAAATGATTATTAAAATAATTTTACATTTCTGTCTTGTCAATTACTCTGAGACCATCAATGAGTATACTGGGTGGAAGATTAATTGAGTTACAGCTAGCAGACAATGATTTAATGGTTTTCCAGAATTTCTTTGGATTTTTGAGGCTTTCTGTAGTCGTGGACAAGTAAAATTCTGCCCTTGCTTTTCAGAGGAGAGAGGTAAATTTATTTCTCAATTGTCTAAAATAAAGCCAGTCAGCCTCTATTCCTGATTTACGTGCCCTGGCCAATGCTGAGTTACGTTCATGAAGTACTTCTGATAGCTCGGTTGTAAACCAAGGATTATCACGCCCTTTAATTCTAAATTTGCGGAGGGGGGCGTGTTTGTTTACAATATCATTGAAGCTTTCATGGAAATAATTCTAGGCCAGTTCAGCGTCATCAAAATAGGCAATTCTATGATACAGATACAAATGATACAGATCATGAAAGAAAGCCTGCTCAACAAACATCTTCATGTTACGTTTTTCAACAAAACGTGGCTTACTTTTAGGGATCCTCGTGTCTCTCACGACTGCTATCACACAATGATCACTCACATCATTTGGGAAAACACCTGATGCAACGAATTTAAAAGACATATTTGTTAAAACTAAGTCAATGAGTGTCGATTTTTGTAAACATTTGGGTCTTGTAGGGGAATTAATTAGTTGTGTGAGGTTTAGGGAATCACATTGTGCTTTCAATGCGTTGGACACAGGCATTAGCCAGTCCCAGTTTAAATCACCAACCAACACTATTTCATTGTATTTCAGTTGTGACAACTTCACAAGAGTGGACAATGAATTATTAAGGGCAGATGGGGGCCTATAACATCCTACCAACATAATATGGTGATTTCTAGATAATTCTACATCAAGAGCTAACAACTCAAGTTCTTTATTTACTGACTCAGTAAGCACTAATTTAACACCAAAATTGCGCTTGATATAAATAGCCACTCCCCCGCCTTTTCTTTGATGATCAGTACGATAAACATTGTAGCCATAAATGCAAATATCCTTATCATGCACAGATTTTGTGAGCCAGGTTTCAGATAAGACAATATCAGCATTTGTTGAGTTTATCCAGATCTTTATCATGTCCATTTTAGAGAGTAAACTCCTTACATTGATATGAATAATCCCAAGACCAGATCTAGATTTAAAATCTGCAGGTGTAAAGCATTGTGCCGAAGTATCAGGGCCTGGATTAGTCTCAACATTCCCTGAGAGCAATAACAATAATATAACTAAAAGTTTGTGCTTGGAGCTACAGCCTACATCAGTCACCAGACTGGAGGAGAATGTGTTAACAGTAGGGAAGGTTGCAGGAATAGAAAAATGTTCTCTCAAAACAAAGAGACAGACACAATACTTTCCACTTGGTTTTGTCTGATATGGGCCTTTGAAGGCCAAGACCCATACCGATGACGATATTCAATATCTTAAAATTTGACCATTTTCACGCCCAAGAAATTGCAGAAAATTACAAGGATTCAGTGTTTCCCCCAAAAATGTATTCTTGGCAGGGTGGAAACAGCATTTATACCATCAAGTGACACAACTCCATTAAAACCCATGGTAATTAAGTTCTTTTAGGTGATAGGAAGCTCCTTAAAAGAAAATAAAGAAAAAAAATATTGTAGGTTTATTTTTGTTTATATGTAGCTATAGTCAGGGAGGAACCTTAATCAATGGATTACATAACTGGCAAAAATGCCATATCTCACAAAATGGCAATATTAACCCAATATATCAGCAAAACAATATTGGTCTAACCCTAGTTTACACTCATGCACAAGTACTGACCAAAGTCAGTTGTTTAGATAAGATCCTATCCTTTCAAGCCTTGGATACTTAAAGTAATATACCATGAATATGTTCACCAAGGTGTTCAGGCTTTTCATGGCCTCATTCAAATGAATGGGAAGTAAAAATCGGAACACTACAAATTCATCCCAGCTGCATCGGATCTTGGGGAGTAATTTATATTCTGGTTTTCATCGCGGTCAAGTGCCAAATACCCCCATGTTAAAACTATGTGGAATATTGCTTTATAGAATTCAGTTGTTGACTTCTTTAGAGATCTGTGTTGTGAAGATAAACACAAGGCTATCATTATGTGAACCTCTAATGTGGTTTCGTAAAGTTGCCAGTTACTCAATTAAGGACCAATTTGTGCTCATTATTTTTTATTAATCCTGCAAATATGGCTTCTGCTTCATGTTTCTGCCTCTTAGACGCATGGTGCCCTATGGAATGTCGAGCTACCGCGGACCTCAGCGACTCCGACGTGCTGCTGGTGGACTGTCCATCGAACATGAGGGGGCGAGGACCCAGCGCTGCATTTGTGCTGGGCTTGAGGCAGATCCTGGGTGCCATGACTTCTGTCAGTCAAGGTAAGTCTGTCTCACCCATGACTGCAGTGAAATTCTCTGTTATTTTCTAGTAGCCACTGGATCCTTTTCAATCTCTGTCCTTAGTTATGTTTCCATCCAACTGTCAAGCCAATTTAAGCAAACTTTTGAAATGTCACAGAAAATAGTTTGCCAATTAGATGAGTTTCCATCAACTGGATTGAAGTGAATAAATAGTCTTCCTGACCGTACATGTAGACAAAACCCAACCACTTGGCTTTTATGTCACTTCACTAGCAGAAGCCGTTGCTTGTGGGCGTTTCACTGGGCGTGTTCTGGGGTCAAACACTGGAGCGAATTCTCAGTTTGTTTAACATCATTTGTGTATGTAGACCTATTTGGTATATTTCATCTTGCCCAAATATAATCGTTAGTCATATGTCTTTAAAAGGCAATCTTGAAGTTTTGCTTTACTCTAGTGGGTACAGCTATTTGGATGTGATGGGATAGCTATCTACATGTTGTAAACAAAATTAACATCGAATGGGACATCTTCCTACACAAATTACTTTTGGAGAGACAATAGAAGGTATAAAAATCAACATGGTGTTGTAATAATTAAGTAATAATTATAATAATAATTCTCTCTTTCATTCTCCATTCAAAGACAAAGTCGAAATAACAACACAAATTTATGGACAGGGAAGAACCTAATTTTTGCCCAAATGTGACTGGTTCTCACACCGTGACTCTGTATGCAGCCTACTCATTTGCATAATATTAAACTTTTTCAACTATTGCTTGTTGCATTGTGGGCCCGGTTCATGTTGCCACCTATCCCATCACTCACTTCTCACAGACCGTCAATGAAGGCGAACTGTTTGCCTTGTGAAATGGCACCTGGTGTGCAGCTGGCCTGAACGTAGAATGTAGCTGCATCAGAAAAAAACACATCCAGAGAGTCTTTATGCTACATCATTATTTGTTCCACAAATATATTTTCACGCCATGTATGGCATATTTTTTTAATTAACAAAAAGAAAATTCCATCTAATAAATTTAATGTAAAACTTTTTTTGGGCAAAATTTCCAGTCATCCTCTCTCTAGTTCGATGCATCATAATTTGCATAGCAATACTCAGATGGAAGCATAGCTACTGAGGAGCAGTGTGCAGCAGTCCTTTTTTATTGTTCTAATCCCAAATGTTTCTTTGAAGCGCCCTGCGGAGCGCACCACACAGGACCATCTCCAGGGTCCGTGGCCCTGGATGACGACTTGGCGGCTCTCCATCCTCAGCTCTTCTCCTCGGGGGAACGGACCCTCCCTCCTCTTTGCCCCCAGCTCTCCATTTGGCACACGCGACTCCACAGGTATACTCACGTTCAAGGGAAGAACGTTGGAGCGCGGCGCTGCTGACATTCCATGGCGCCATGAATCTTGGAACAAGTTCCATCAGGCCGAGCAGCTTCGTGAACTCCGGAGCAAATTCGATACAGATCCCTGGAGGCTATCCCCTGTTTTGCTCCCTCATGAGACTAGCATCAGGATTACTTTTATCGTAATATAATAGCCAAAGACATGACATCCATCGGGCACGATCAAGCAGACCCTATATATTCATACACAGTAAGAGAGAGTTGTTGTGCACTTTGTTGTCCTACCTGACTATCTTTCAATACAGTGAGATGAATATGCTTATATCAACTTATAAAGGATGAACAGGACAATCTTGGAGTCATGAAACGACATAGGAAGTGGGAGTAAGGCAATTATTTTAACATAACTGATGCCTTTCAGCTCTTCCTGCATCAAAATACAAAAAATAGAGAAGCTCCTGGCAATCTGTATCATGGAACACACTATTGATGTTTGGTGAGATTATTTACAGTCACTCTGGAAAGCATTCACCCCCTGACTTTTTGCATATTGTTTTGTGCTAGAAGTGATTCCAAAAAAGGTTTATCTCATATGGTTCTTTCTACATTAGTATATTCCACTGGAAAATATTTTTTTTCACTTTTTCAGATTCTTCACTTCTCATTTTGACAGGGTTGCATTTCCTTAGGGAATCATATTCTTCATTCTATTCAAAACTTGATATATTTTCAAATAAACTACCAGTCATATACCATGTGTTTTTTCCGCATCTCCATTGGCTAGCAATGACTCTACGTATGACAACTTTAGTATGACAACTTTAGTTCCAGCCTTGTTCAAAACTTTGAATTGAACGTTAAGCTGTAAGAAAGCTTTTTCAAACAGTTTTTTTCTCTAAACATCCATCGGTGTGTCTAACAAAGCTGACATTACTTACAAATTAATGTATCTCAATGAAATTAAAAAAAGACTCTCACAGTTCTATGTTCCTTTGCAGTTTTAGTTCATTTTAGATACAGAGCAGCACAGGGAGCCGTCCTGTCCAGTAGCTGCGGGGCGGTTATTAACTGTTAGTAATTAGGAATTAGGAATTAAGGAAATGTAAAGTGACAACGTGTATGCAGAATACATCTTGATTTGACGGGGAGCTGTATTTTATGAAATCGCAATTGCTCAGTACAGATGGACTTTGGTATAGTCTAATCCTGCCATGTTTATTCAGTCAAGTGTTAATTATATTGGACCTTTAGGCCTAAATACATAAATTTGATGATCTTAAAAAGAACATTTTAAAGGCTTAAAAACACTGTAGATTGTGACACAAAAATGTGTCAAATTTCATGCCCAGTCTCCCTTTATTTAAGCTTGCCACTAGGTGGATAGCTTCTATATGTTGATTTGTCCATATGGAGGACATTTTGGGGAAGCAGTGTTCATTGACTTCCATTCATTTCGGATGCTCATTCACTTTCACTCACTTATATCTATGGCAGTACTGGTCAGTAGATGGCGTATCAATCACCATCAAGAATCAACTTTGACATTCTAAAAACTATAGTGGGCTACATTGTATACAAATAAGATACATCTCAGTTGTGTTCATTTTATTTATTAGAATTATTACTTTTACACTTGCTTTTCAGAAAAGTACAGCAGAGCGGAAAATGAGATCTCTAAGCATTCAACAGGAATCAGAATCAGAATCAGAAAAAAGACTTTAATCGCCAATACAATAAATATATTGGAATTTTCCTTGGTGACTGCTTGACTGAGCCTAGTTTCAAGACGTCTCGGTCTTGGGTGGTCCCAGTTTGGACACAGTTTATTTCCTTATCTTAATGTCCATCCAGTTAACTTATCTTTAGCAGTTGAGGCTATGTGGAGCGGTTGGTTAATGGTTGCTTCACCGCAGCTCTCTGCGGGGAAAGAAACCAAGGAGCGGGCCAAAAATGACTCCACACAGTAGCTCCAACTACTTGGCTAGTATTGACGGTATTGCCTGGAGCTTTTTTGGCTGCAAGTGAACGTCTGCTTTCAGCTCATTGTTAGTGTGTTGCAGCAAGAAACAATAATTAGTTTGTGTCCTTACTCAAATTTGTTATCTATAAATTAAAGTATTATCATCACAATGTCACTCTAGAATCGCAAATCTTGCTTCCACAACTTGTGTTTGCCTTAGAGCGCCGCAGTATTGTGCTCATCTTCAGATTTTTAAGCGAGCCAATTACAGCGGCGGATAGGCTTGAAGTAACTGCGGAGAGACATTCAAGGGGAGCTGTGTGTGTGTGTATGTGTGTACGAGAGAGAGAGAGTTTTTGTCGTTTGTGTGATGTCATCAGCTTAACCTAGCTGCTGGGAATGCTGGGAACAAAATAAATGGTGAGCTTGAAACTAGCACTAAGCTAGCTTTCATTTGTTTTGTTCTGTCGATAGCCTTGAAACAACTGTGGAAAATGGAAAGACATTCAAGAGGAGCTGTCTATGTGTTTGTGTGTGTGTGTGTGTGTGTGTGTGGGGGGGGGGGGGTGTGTGTGTGTGTGTGCAAATTTTCAATTACTTTACTTGTGTTTGATTCTTTAAGTTGTTATATTGGTCAGTTTCACAGACAAAACAGGTCGTAGATTGAAACTAGCGCTAAGCTAGGTTTCAGTTGTTAAAAAGGGTTAGGGTCAGAAACCTGATTAACCAGATAAATCCATTTTCAAAAGAAATCAGAAACTTCTGACATCAACATACAGGGATAACAGAGGAAATGCAAAGTGTGTAAACATTCCAGTTTTATCTTTTTGTCCTCCTCTTAGAGCATTTCAGTTCCCACCAGTGTAGATTTCTACAAGATTTTGCCAGGAACTGTAGTTTAGAAGACAAAATCCTGTAAAAAAAACACTGAAACATGACATAATGTCAGCTTTGTAAGCAAGAAAAACCCAAAATAAAAAATACAATTTTAAAGAAAAACGGATGATATATGCAAGTGTTACAAAAGTGTTACTTTTGTAACACTTTAGTGACTCCAAGACATTTTGTAGAACATTCTGAAAAGAATATAACATTAGTGTTAGTGGACAGGAATGGACAGTTACTTTCTATATTAATAATAGGCTATATTTTACAATGTACTGTACAGTATATCAATGAAAGATATAAGAAAGCTACCAAAGTATTTTGAAATATTCAAAACAGTATAAGATCTGAATGTTCATTAACAAAAGCCTTCTCAATCTCCCATGGCACGTTGAAAACTCAGTGCACAAGGTTAAAATCATATGAGACCCAAAAGCTTTGATTTTATTCTGCACAAATAGTTTCTATTCACTGCTTTGCATGTTAACCTCATATTCAAGGTTTTGAGACTTTCAGAGCCAAAGTAAGTTACCAACACAAGCAGCAAAAGGGCAAGTCATGAAATTGCATGTAGAAGGCATATCTCTTGAAAAGTATGACTGGCCATTTCGTAATTTATTCCCTAAACTAGTACTAGTGACTAGTGCCTTTTATTGGCAGAATAGTGACTAGTCACTATTGCCTCATTAAATTAGATCTAGTATCCAATATAGAGCAACTAGTAAACTTAGTAGCAGGCAAAATATTGACTAGTGACTACAAAATAAGTATTCCTTGCTAATTTTTAGTGTGTTTTTTGGGAATAAATGATAAAAACGGCTGGTTGTAGAACAGGGCATACGGTGATATCTGACTTTTAAATGGAATTGGTTTGAACCTAGGCCTCCACCTATTCCTGGATTTCTCTGATGTCTTGTGATTTAAGCATATAAGCCATGGAAGCCAATGCAAGAATATGCCTTCCACAGGAATATACATGCAAACATACTGAATACTAAAGTTTTGCATATTGAAGAAATAGATCATGGGTGATTCTGTGTTTTATCTGAACATTTTTGACCAGTTTACCTGCTTTACATTACTATGCTCTTCATATAGACAACATTAATATATTTCTTCTTTCCTCTTATGTCACCTATAATTTACAGCCTTCTGGTTTAAAATTACTCCACTTAGCCAGAGAAAATACACCAACCACAAGTACCCAACTCCTGCAGTCACATTTTCTGAAACTAATATTTTTTTTTTATAATTAATGAAAACTGATTGTATACTGGGATGTGTGTACTCTTTTGACTTAAAAGGCTCCAGTGAAGCAAATTTGCTTCATGGGTATATTTGAGCTTCTCTGGTCTCATATGAGGAGGTACAGTACGCTGCACAGCTGGGTAGCCTGGGGCTTTATTGCAAAAGCTGTCTGAGGGTTAGATGTATGCAAGGTCAACTGCAGTGCTTTAACCCTCATTTTCCCTAATTAAAATGACCAAAAAAACACATTTGCAGCAACATCCTGGAGGAATAATTATGCTCATACCTGGGAGCCGCATGATGAAACCACAGTGAAGACAATTTGGTGCTTAAAAGCCTTGCTTAAGCCTTGCTCTTATTAGTATACTACTTACTACTTACTACATACTTACCCCACATTCTCTTACTGTCTATGGACTATTTGAACTAACACCCTCCAGTCATAAGCTTTCTATTTAATCTCAAGGCTACCTCGGCCCGTGGGCTGGTGCACTGTACAGTATCTAATAGATTTTTGAATGTAAGGTGCATAATATGGGAAGTAAAGTGAATTATGGTACTTGCGTATTTTGCTGATTATAACCAATTAGCATTCTGGTCCGATTTTCTGGTGCCTTATTATGAATGAGCAATGCATTTGCCACGAACCAAGGCATGTCTGTACAAACTAATAAAACAATTATTACACTGTATCCTCCATTCATCTTCAGTTTAATGTTGTTTCTTTCTTGTTCTTCATTGAGAAAAATGACTGAGGTTTCATAAATGATCATGAAAAATCATGTGCGAGTTATACAGAAGCAGATTTTAGGTCCACTTGTGTTCTGTTATCACAGAGCTTCATTTCTGCCACGCAAACACCTCAAAAGACAGAACATGAGACCAACTGGACCCTTTGGAGCACTAATACCACCTATCATCTTGGAATGTCCCACTAAGCCTACTAAATACTCCCTGGAGCCTCAGCATGAACTTTCTGAAGTGAGCACCAATAGTCTTGTTCGGTAAACAAGGCCTTATTCCCACAGTGTACCCTGGGAAAGATTTTCTGTGCAGACATCCTGGCCGTGCGTTGGTAGGTTCAGGGCACGGCCAGGTTATTGTTTGTGTTCAGGTTCACAAGCTGCTGCTCGTTAAATTAGTGGCCTATTTGTGCTATACAGTCAACCATCGCTGGTTGCTGATGATTGAAAGGGAATACCCACAGCTCTGCACAAGCATGCATGTATTCTGTTTTAGAATTGATGCATACATTACCAGTCAAAAGTTTGGACACACGCATGTCTCTTTATTTTTACTATTTTTCACATTTTAGAATAATAGTATAGACATTAAAACTATGAAATAACACAAATGGAATTATGCAGTGACCAAAAAAGTGTTAAACAAATCAAAACTATCTTATATTTTAGATTCTTTAAAGTAGCCACCCTTTGCCTTGATGGAAAGGCAAAGGCTTTGGAAAGAAATTCATACATAGGCATCAACTTCACTGTTTATATTTGTCTAAAAAACAAATTTCAAGCATTTAAGCATAAGCCTTTAGATCAACATGGCTTTAAGAAGTGAAAAACACAAAAAAGTGAAAAACAGTAGGCCTACATTCAATCAGGCGTGTCAAAAACTTCTGACTGATTGTGTATCATCTAAATCGGAATAAGACATTATAAGACCTATTGTTTATTCTGTCCTTGATTTGGTGCATGAAACAGACAGACACCATTTACCATAATACAAATCTGAAGACATTGTATTATGTTATCATGTTAATGTTTGGCATATTGTGCATTCTGTTCTTGATTTGGTGCATGAAACCGATAGCATTTATGATAACCCAAGTCCGAATAAAACATTATAATATTAGAAAACCTAATATGATAGCTGTTTGTGATAGGGTGTGGGATATGTTGATGTATACACCTTATTTACCATCTATGTTTAGTTTACAGTCTTCATTAGATCATTGGTTCAGCTTCCATCGTACTATTCGTCATATTTTTTTTATTCAAGATATATGTGATTGGGATGTGAAGATGCATTAAACTGTTTTATCCTTGATTAGACCTTAACCAGGACATGAGCTGTTTTTGTGCCATGTGGAACAATCCATGTTGTGTTTCTATGTACTGTGAAACTGTGTCATCGCCAGTTTTCCATTCACTGCAGAAGCTGCAGGCTATATTTTGTGATGTAATTACAGTCTTGGAGTCTTGGCTCTTTGGTTTACAGCTTTAGGAGAGTTACTCACAAATATATTCTTCCAGGCATGGGAATATAAGTTGACATTGATGTGATATTTCCCTTTTGTAGGCCTCATATGTCTCTCTTTTTGTGATAAATCACCATACTTGAAAAGGTTTATTTGGCCGTTCAAATTCCAGCATGACCGTTTATGAACACTGAATGTAGGGACCACATGTCAAAGTAGCAGTTCAGGCCAATCTCAAAGGGACTGTAAATTTGCAACCAGGATAAATGTAACCCAGTTGTAATAAAACCTGTCGACACAGTGGTTTACGGCAAAATAGATTCCCTAATCACACGTAGATTATATGGATCGATTAAGAAGGCTCGCTGGGTTATTTTTCAATGAAACAGTTTGAAGGGCATTTCCAACTCTGCTCCATATTCCCCTATCCAGCTGCGCACTGGACTCTTCTCTTCCTCGTCTACCAACTTTATAGCATGCAACAAGGAGAAAAAAACAGGTGAATTTTCTCAGTTCTGGTTTTGTTTAGTGCTTTTATCTTCCCACTCCATCTTGTTGAAATGGAGTGTGTTATTACCTCCGCCAAGGAGGTTATGTTTTCGGTGCCATTTGTTTGTTTGTCTGTTAGCAGGATTATGGAAAAACTACTGGCCCGATTTTCATGAAACTTTGTGGAAGGGTGTAGCATGGGCCAAGGAAGAACCCATTAAATTTTGGAGCGGATCCGGATCCGACTCACAAACAAGCAATAATAGCACGAACCTTGGTGGAGGTCTGCGCTCTCCGAGTGCCCTTCTAGTTCTGAATAGCGTTTTTTGAAAATAACATGAAGAAGGGGTTTTGGAATTGATATGCACAGCTAGTTGCCTCCCTTTCTTTATTTGTTTCAGCTTGTTGTCTCATACTTAGGAGACGTAGGAGAGAAGCCAGTTGTTCAAATTGAAAAATGAAGCAGCAAGCACTCACAGTCTGGTGAATTAACTGGCTGTATTAAAAACCTTGAGGTTGTTCAAAGTTCCAGCTGGCAGCATGATTATAATTAAGCCACACAAAGACTATTAAAAGTCAAAGGCATTATATCCTGCCATTACAAATTTAATAGTGACTATGTAAAAATGCATTCAGTAAGTATTCATACACAATCTTATTTCGTAAGTGCTGTCCATACTAACAAATTCGTATACTAGTGTGTAGTATTTGTAAAATAACACGCAACATGGCATGTTCAACATCAGAAATATAATAAAATATAATAAATAACAATCCTTATTTATTTTACGGCCCTTTTCAAAACAAAGTGCTACAAAGTGCTTCACAACCAAGAAAAAAAAGAACAATGACAAAAGTCAGTAAAACAGAAAGAACAATGTAGTAAAAACAGTCAAAAAGCCTTATAAAACAAAAGGAATACATAAATAACAGATAAGGCAACATATAAATAAAATGAAAAAAAACAAAAACAAACAAAGATTACAGAAAGGCCTTACAATAAAAGTAAGTTTTAAGAAGTGATTTAAAAGATGTTCCTCAAGCAATCTGTTCCAAAGCTGTGGAGCCCTGATGGCAAAAGGCCGCTCACCTTTTGAGCCTGGGCACAGGAACAGTCAGAAGGGTCCTGCCTGAGGGTCTAAGGCTGCGTGCAGGTCACATGGGATCAAAAGTTCAGAGCTCGAGGCATCGCATACGACGATGTAACCGTGACGTCCTGGGTTCCAGACCTTTGTCACATGTCATCCCCCTCTCTCTCTCTCCCAATCACATATAGGCTGAAATGTCCAAAAATAACCTTAATAAAAAAGTTCAGAACGATAACTAGGGACCAGACCATGCAAAGCTTTTCTTAAAATCTTTTCTTAAAGTCTTAAAATCAATTCTAATATGGGCAGACAACCAGTGAAGAGACGCTAAAATGGGGGAGATGTGGTCCCGTCTGTCAGTTTTGTTTAAAAGCCACATTGCTGCAGAATTTGGAACACACTGGAACCGTTCTAGCTCTTTGTGGATAAGGCAGGTAAACAGGGCATAGCAGTAGTCAAAGCGAGATTAAATATAAGCATGTATGATATTCTCTGTATTACTGAAATGCAAGATGCATCACATTTTTGCAATGTTCCCAAGAAAAAGCATGACTGAACAAGCTTTTTGGTATGTTCTATACGGCTCGGGTCAAACAGGACTCCTGAGTTCTTGGAAGCTTAATATGCTGATTTAGCTAACCGGGGGCTGGGAATTTGGCTGGATGTGCGCTCAAGGGCCTATAACAAGGACTTCAGTTTTGTCTGAATTTAATTGTAAAACAATTTAGGGCATTCAGTCCTTGACATCCGTTAAACAGGAAATTGTGGTATTGGTGCAGCGACTTACGGACAACTTACATACATACACTGAAACACATGGTACATGGAAAACAGGACCTCACTTAAAGACGAGATGAAATGAAAAATGCCTTTTTAACCCTTTTAGATCACATCCCCGGTCATACTGTGCACCTATTTAACAATAGATGCCAAAAAAATACCAAAAATCAATTTCATTGTATTCTTATATCAAAATTCAATCATGTTTTCTTCCTGTAAAACAAAATATGCCGTGTGCTTACGTCAGCATGCCCGTAACTAATTTCAACCAATAATATCATGACATCCACCCATCAATCAATCTTCAACTTTTAGCGCACAGAGCTAAGAGGCTAAGATTCATTAGTTAGCTAGCTAGCAACAGCATGGTACTTCGGTGTGTCTTCGGGTGTTATGACACACCCACTTTTCAACGTTCAAATCAAATTCATCCCAACGTTATGTCTCGCCTGTCTTTCCTGTTTCACTCGGAAATACGTCACGATACGGAAGTTAGATACTCTCGAAATGCCGTTTCATCTCGACTTTAAAGCACAATGCTACAATGCATGACATATGAAAGACAGTAGACTATACACATCACTCTATATACATTCACCACTCAGTCACAAAGTGCATTCAGACAGTGTTGGGCCAGTGTACCATGAGGTGTTGTATTAAGTAGGATGAATTACATTCAATGCTGACATGCTCTTCGTATTTACTGTGATAGTTTATTTTTTTTAAGTTTACTTTAATCCTACTCTCTCCCCCGGTAGTATTTTTAAAATGCCGACTGTCAGTCAAGCCGGTAAAACAGCTTGGCATTTTCAGTCCCCTGGATTTGGAGAAAACATGAATCTACTAAACCATTCTCTGTGCACTGAAACAGGCTTTTGATCAGCAGGTACAGCTGTTGCGTACTGTTAGGATCGCGTCGCCCCAGGGTCGCACCATACCTCTCTCGATTTCATGGTGCCGAATCTGGCTCATGATCTTTATTTGCACATCATTTGCACTCCCTGACCTACTGTTACTCTCTATGCTCCTAAAAAAACAGAAATTCCTTAAATTAATTCACACAAAGGACAAAAAAGATTGTATCATTGCATGCCTAAGACAGAAACAGATATGTGACATGGAGAAAGATTTTTTAACTGTCAATAAACACGCTGCCCTTTGTTTGAGTGAACTTGTCAGTCACACAGAGGGCCTCTTCGGCAGATGTTTTTGTTCGGGTCTTGAAATAACATTTGATGTCAATGCCTCCTTCCCTCGCTCTGCTTTAGAGAACATTTGGGTGCCTGTCTAAAATCAGTCTACTGCTGGACAGCCATCCAACATGATCTATTGCTCATGTATGCCTGTCATTGGTTCGATTGGGCAAAGTTGGCATTTAAAATCATCTGAAATACTTCAACCACACTATCACTAGCAGAAAAATATCAACACTTAATGATATTTTAACAAATCCATTCAATGTACTGTAGAATTCATAGAAAAAGTGTATACCTAGGCTTTCTTTTCCCACTGCACAACTATGTGTAACCATAAACGAAAGCAATTATACATTTATAAGTCATAAATTATGCTTCTGTGTGCTGTAGGTCATTACTAATATCTTCAAATTCCATCAAACTTAGCCTATCATTTTCACACAAAAATGATGCACGGAAGATGGATGAGCACCATCAATCAAATGATCGCTTCCTTTTCCCATCTTCCCTCCCCCTTCTCCCTCTCTGTTCCTTGTCTCTGTCTCAGCATGTCTTGTCTATCCCACCCCCACCAGGAAAGGTGACCATGCAGCAATGAACTTCCACACCATAACACTGCAAAGTCAGGCGCTATCAGGATATTACTGCTCTGAGCTGTTCAGTCTGGGATTTAGACAGCACTTAAAGCAATATTCCACTTAGTTTTAACATGGGGGTTATTGTGGCACTTGACCACCATGAAATCCATAATATAAACTACTCACCAAGATCGGATGCAGCTGGGGCGAGTTTGTAGCGTTCGGATTTTTACTTCCCATTCATTTGAATGAGGCCACGAAAATAGCCTGAAAATGTACATTTAACACGTTAGTGAACAAATTCAACAACAGATCCTGCTTTTCAGACAACAAAGCAGTCATGGGTCCGTCATCATGTTGCATTTCTATTCTTGGATTACACTAAAATTATTTATTTATATATTTAAAAATAAAAGTAGATCCGTTCCGAAGCATCTCTCCTAAATGGTATTCCTCCGCTGGCGAGAAGAAGAATAATCTGTCTATCAATAAAAATGCTATTCGGCCAAATTATGTGTTGAATGTTGGACCCACAGTCAATTGAAAATCACAACAGCAGGATCTGTTGTTTAATCTTTTCACAAATGTGTTAAATGTCAGTTGTCAAGCTATTTTCACGGCCTCATTCAAATGAATGGGAAGTAACGCTACAAACTGGTCCCAACTGCATCCGATCTTGGTCAGTAGTTTATATTCTGGTTTTAATGGAGGTCAAGTAAGGCCAAATAACCCCCATGTTAAAACTAAGTGGAATATTGCTTTAATTACTGGAGGATACAACTTCTGTCATGGTCTGGTTATAAAATTGTTAGCATTCTAGTCCAGACCAGTGACACTTAGTGTACAATCTCAGCCAGAGAACAGAAATTAATTCAGTGAATTCTTTGTAAATTCTGCATGTTTTGTTAGGCAGCCAACACTCCACTTGCCCAGTGTGTTGGATGTTGTGTGACACTGACATCTGATCCGACCCCATGTGTTCCCCATGTGGTTAATCTTTTTTTCTTCTACTGGTGTTCATATGTTATCCATCAATTTCTTAGGTCAAGGTTGTGGTGGCAGCAGGGTGAGCACAGCAGCCAAGACATCCTTCTCCCCCAAAGCTTCCTGCAGCTCCTTCCGGGGATCCCCAGGCCCAGGGCAGACTTAGTGATTTGGGGGCCCTAGGCAAATGCAAACATGGGCCCCCAGCATTCACCCTTTTCAGTCCATCCTTTCAATATGTTACCTTCAGGTTGGAGCTGAGCTTAGAGGCAGTGGTAATACTGCTAGCAGCAACACTAGCAACAGTTGATTCTTTGATGAAAAAGTCGTCAGCAAAACTACAATTTACCTCTATCTTTCGTTTTTCTGCACCACAGGAGTAGTTTTGCTTCATTTTTTTTTTATGTCTCTTGTAACAACTGGTGAAGTGGCAAGAAAAATAAGCTTAAAGACACCATGAAATAGCATCGTTACTTCCTGGATTTGATGCATTTCCTGATGAAACAGGATGTTGGGGTGGGACATAATGCAGTGAGGGATCATTCAAAAGTCTAAACCAATGGAATATGAGTCACTGGGATATGAGGGACTGTTCAAAAATTGGATGGTTTTACTACTACTATGGTTTGACTACTAGTGCAGCATGAGGTCACCATTAAACTGTGTAAACATTACTGTGTTTTCCAGGAAGTAAAAGTAATGAGTTCATTTCTTGGGGACTTTAAAGTCAAGATTATATTGTGCTAGAAGTGGAATAGCCCACTACCACTGTAGGCTGACTGAGTAGGGGGAGGTGGCCATGACTCAGCATTGAAATAATCTTTACTGTAACAAAAACTAAACTAAACTTATATTAGCTCTATTCTTGTCTTTTGCGGGGCCTAAGGCAGTTGCCTATTACCTAATAGTAAGACCGTCCCTGCCCCAGGCGCTCCTGCCCCAGGCCAGCTGAGAGATGTACCAGATGCCCCAACCACCTCAACTGGATCCTCTCAATTCAAGGCGAAGGGTAGCGGTCGGGTGAAGCGCCTGTTGGGCAAAGGGCAGCGGCGGAGCAGACCTACGCGTTCATATGCTATGAATGTGGAAAGGTCATTTTTAACCAGGACCTGTGCTTTGTAGAAAATTGACAACATACTGCACAGGCATTTGCAATATGTAGAACCTACAGTGCACAGCTGATTTACAATCTTCTTGTGCTTCCTGGCCTTTGAGGGTAAGGAAATCTATTTTAGAAAATTCAGGGAAAATGTATTGCTACCCTAGGGCACGAATCTTTAGAAGTCTTTGCTACACAGGTAATTCATCAGGGGAAATTCTTTCATAACATTTGACTTCCTAAGCAGCTGAAGGTTGAATCCTACCTCCAGGAACTGAATAACATGCAAATTCTGGTTCACGCGAGTATGGAATTATACCCATTCGACTTCTTCTTATTTACATCGTGTAACTTCTACAGTCAAATTGTTGCTTTATCACGATCATTCAAAACTAAGTGATACAGTAAATTAAGCTACAATCATATCTTGTGCCAAGTTTCACATCTAGTGCTGCAGGGCCACCACTCAGCCTTCATAAGTGAAAATATGAGCTGATCACAAAAGTATTGTTTATTAATAATTTAATTAATCATTTATTAATTTAATTTAATTGAATTCATTAATTAATTCATTAATTAATTAACTATTAGAAAAGCTTTTGTTTAAGGATGTTGTTGTTTAAATCTACTGCAGAAAACAAGAAATCTTCGAATCCTGAGTGTCACTTGCTGGATAAAAAAAAGCTCCTACAGAGTTTGTGCCCAGTAAAAACAATAAAATACAACCTAGCCAATTGCATTAGAAAGCACAGCTCTTAAAAATATACTGTATGTTGGAGAGTCTCTCTATCTCAACCAGCTGTTGGATGAATTTGTTTCCATATGTTGAAAATAGTTGAGGAAAACATAAGTATCTGGAAGAACATTTCTTTAAGGGACGTGTTCAAATGATCCATGACCGCAGGATGTAAAAGAGGAATGAGCCCCATGATAGGTATCAGCAACAGCAACAAGGGTCCAAGTCAGTCTCTTTCCAGGCTGTATGTTTATGTAACTGTGTGTGTTAAGGCCATAAATAGATTTTCCATAGTGGCACAGAGAATTGAAACAGTGCCCTTTTTCATAGGGTTTTGGATAAACTGGATATCTGGAAATCACACTCAACAATATGAAACCCAGAAAAACACTCGGGATATACACAATAGAAGAGAAGCTCATTTGCAAAAGCTAAGTGACATTCATAGCATTTTGTCAAAATAACACACAACCGTGTCTTTTAGGGACCACACAGTAATGACTTGGACAGACCTTGAATGTCATGTTACAAATGGAGATTTTCTCTGTGTGGTTTGTCTCTTTCTCATTTTGGTCTATTGCTTATCTGAGGCAGAGGAGCCCTAATCCCTCACCACACCAACAATACACAAGTTAAGCCAAGTCAACTTTATTTTATATAGCGCTTCAAAACCTCAAAACCCCAAAGCCAGTGCGTACCAAAGTGCTTCACAAAATAGGGGGTTTACAAAGTGTGGGTAAGGCGGCAGAAAATGGAGCGCCAATAGCAAAATTAAGGGAAATAAGAGCATGATTAAAAGCATGGAATAAGAGATATAGATCATAAATAGGTAGAACAAGGAACAAGAACAAGGAAACATGATTATCAGCCAAGGTAGGAAGATTAACAGTCTGTCTACTTCTACATGTCAGGCTGTTTTGGATGATAGCAACATTCCCGATTGTCTGACTGGGCTTGTCAGTCAAGGCCCTTGCCAGTGATATGCCTGCGGGCAACTGCTAAATCACAATGCAATGTGCATGTTGTAGCACTCTCTCTTACCTGCTGTAATTACTAGTAAGTATGTGTGAGAAATCTAAAGAGTACTTCATAACATCAATATATTAATTGGCCGGGCTTTGATAAATTCTTCCCTTTAATAGCTCTCTTTGTAAAGCACGCCACATCCTTTTTTGCTGTAACACCTACAGAACCAATCATTCTTAAAAGTGCTCATTTATCTCAAGTCTCCTCTTTTCCGCTTCTTCTATTTCTCTTCTGAAGTGGCACCGTTCATGAATTTTGGTTCAACAGAATACATGATCCACAGTTTCATCCCATTGTGGTAAAACATTTGGACAGGACTGTTCATGGGAGGGGAGGACATCTTGTTCTGTTATTCTGTGCAATAGTAGCCAGAGGTGGTGAGATGGTTGCGGGTCAGGGTTTTTTTTTACTGTGTGGAGGGACAGCGATGGGACACTCCACTCCTGGTTAACTTTGGAATTGAAATCTCCATCTGTACTATCATTATTATATGAATCCACACTGCTCCTGCAACACATAGTTAAACTGGGGAGGTAAAAACATGTTAAAGTATGTGGTATAGCTGTAAAAACTGCTGGAGCATGAAAATATTCTGGGTTCGTCAGAGCTGAACTTGGCGCTACTGAACATGCCCCGAGGATACATGTTACTGTCAGTCTGTGAAGCTGATCGATGATCAAATGTCAACAGTAAAATGCACAGCAAGTCAAATCACAACTTATTGCCGTCAACATTCATGATAGATTTGAACACAGCACCATCCAAACTGTAAGAAATGAAAAAAATTACAAAAAACCATAATTGTTATTTTTCTAACCCTATAAGTTGACTGCATGTGTCTTGATTTCTAAATAAAGGACCGCAGCTTTCGCTTGCTTTATCATTTGCAGATTTTGCTGTATTTTTGTCTTTCAGTGTGGAACTAGACACCATTGTTGTGGATCCAGACCAACTGAACTAGATTTGAACTAGTTTGAACTAGATTTCAGTATGGACTGCCCCCCAGTGAGAATCAAAGCTCTAACCCCGGCAGTGTTAGTGCCATGCTTTTTTTGAGCGTCAGGACAACACTCATCATGGTTGTTTCATGTATTCAGAGTGTATAGCTACTGTTGGTCCACACCTGAACCTGATGGCGTGGCTGAGAGGACATTTGTGTCAACACTCCAGTGTGCAATGCCTCAAGACCAGACATCCATTTGACAAGAATGTTTCTCAGAAAACATCATTAGGAGGGGGACGAGGCGGTGCAACCTTTGCTTACTGGACACCCACAAATCACAGAGGACACTTCTAGTTCTAAACCTGGAGAGGAATGTAAGATTATGAAACTGTTCGCTTACTGTTATTCAGCCCCACAGAAGAGGAACATGATAAAAGTCTCATTCCTTTCATACATACACATACTTCTGGGCATATCAGTGTCGACTGCATGTGCACCTGCAGCTAGTATTTCCATGGATTGGAGAATTGGCAGATTGTGGAGTGGATTAACCAGCACTGGATTTCTTTGAGAAAGCACCATGGGAGCCATAGCTTCACAATGCTAACCCTAAGCCTAACCTTATAATAGTATAATAATTTAATAATATTACTAATAATAATGAGAGGAGGAAGAAGCTCAAAGCCCTCAATGGTGAGTGAGTGCTGAGACTGAGCCAGGAGTGTGTCTAGGGGGTGGCCTGGGCCCCTGAAATCTGACTGGCCACCCCAGGTGCCACCCCCAAATCCTTAATTATGATTGGCTGATGGGCATGTTAGAGGTGGGAAAAGATGCAAGGAAGCATGCACATCCAAACTAAACCTAGGTGCTGGACAGGAGGACAGTCAGTTATTACAAGATAGAGTCCACTAGAGATTGCTCCAAAGGTGTTTAATTACCACCACATGTAACTTTCAAGCGTAAGCGCTTCTTCAGACATGAATGCTTACAGAGACACACCCTACAAATACCTTTTAGGGGGGTCACCTGACAGGTCACCTGATTCTAGGTGAAAAAAGACTTCAAGTGAAAAGTGAAGTACCCAAGCAATGCAAAAATAGTACATACAAAGACTAAATCAATAAGAAAAAACAATACATTTCTAATCCAAAGATAGTGCAAATTAGTATCCTATACAGTACAATCTACATAATTTGAATATAACATGACTGGAACATCAGGTCAGTAAAACCGTCATGATATCATGGCATATTAAGTGAAAAAATTAGAGGGTCAGTACTAAACTGTTATGAGGTGCCTCTGCTGATCTAAAAGCAGTGGTAATACTAAATAGTCCTGTACCCACAGCTGGCAGAGGGCATGTAGAGAGCTAGTAGAAAGCATAAAAAGTATGACAATTATAATAAATAATATGACCCATATATCATGATGTTAGAGGTGGGACCATCAAGCCAGCGCATTGTTTTTTTTGTTGTTGTTGTTGATTTTTGTTCAAAACTATGCTCCTGTGTTCCACGAAACAAGCCTTCAAGCAACTGGAAGCAAAGAGAAAACCGGGATCTTTTAATGTGACAAAAAAAAAGTATGTCTGACCAAACTGAATGGCAAACATGAACGCAGCACCTGAAGATAAAAACCAAGAGGTAATGTTAGTAGCCTAGATTTTTATATGCATACAGTAGATAGTGATGCTTGGAAACATTATGGATAATTATGGTTATTTTCAATCTGGGCCTTGTGTTCAAAATTTCATCACTTAATTCAGTGATTCTCAACCTTTTTCATATCAAGCACCCCTAATTCAGTCCACATTAGGGCCTCAAATGACTGTAATTATGGGCTGTGTCAGAGTCACATTTTCGAACGTCACCCCCCTATTGCAAAGTTAATATAGCCGTCTACATCAAACTTCACCAATATATTAAGACTTCTTTTAGAGCTCCATTATATGAGTAAATCATTTTGGACTAAAATGTCAACTGGAACCTTCAAATTCCAAGGTCACAATGTGACAAATGTGATAAATGAGAATGAGATAAATGTTGAGTAACTTGGAAACTCCACTTCCATTTCTGAGTTTGATCGTTTAGGAGAGAAAGAAGAGAAGGCCCTGCTTTTAACAGCATTTAAATAGAAAAACCACACAAACAAAACCCCACCAACAATTGATAGTCTAGTTACGCATACACTATTGACTGTAGTGGAACTTACAAATATCTACAGAAATACAACTACCGTAAAACTTCAATTAATAGCTTTTATTTGCTTCAAACACTGAACTCAACCGGCCTATATTTGGGACAGGCAAGGGCGGATATTTCATTTCACTGTTGGGGGGGACAATAAACAGAAAAATTTCTCAAGAGCAATTCCTGAAGGGGACACCAAAGGTGCCGCCAAAAGTACTGTTGTATTAAATGTATATAGAGGTCCATTATGAAACATTTCCATAAGCACTTCATTCCTTTCTTATGAAGATTTTATCAAATTGCCTTTGATATTACTGGGGTCTTTCTACTTGGCGTTTCGGTGCACTGAAAAATGATCGGATGTCTGTTTTTCTTTTCTCTGCCATTTTAACTGACCTGGCTGGCTGACAAATAGACACACACACACACACACACACACACACACACACACACACACACACACACACCCCACACACACAGCATGCAGGTTATTTACAGTAGTAGGTGAGATGCAACACCCATTAACTGAACTAAAGCTAATATATGCCTAATTAGATTTTGTTTTCCCGAAAAAGCAGATCTCTAATGTTTTGCTGTCAATGTGTAAAAGTCCAGAACGCTATGAAGCCTGCCAGAAACGTACTTATATTTAACATAATGTTTGTTGTAATTATGTCTTTTTTATTAATTAAGTCTTCATTTATTTCCAAAATTATGAACAAAATTACATAGTGGCAGCCATTTTACATGCAGTAAGAAAAAAATAATATACTTAGAACCTAATTACATAGGGTAAGTTAATCTTAAATATTATATTATAGAAATATTACTGTTACCATCTACAAAAGATAAAGTATTTTGGTATGAAATCCCGCATTTTAATTTAACCAACTATGCTGTATCATAAATATATGTCTGGCATTTGTAACAAACCAAACCGCTTGAAAATCGGTCGAAAATTCAGCGAGTTATGAGGATTTTAATTGTGGACAGACCTCCTGCCTCCATGCACACACATGCATTAGGAGACGCGGCTCGTGCCAACACGCTGACGCACGAGATTCAACCGCGAGGTAACGGAACAAAATGTAGTCTGATTACAATTGTGAATGTGTTTTATTCTATTGAGTGGTAGAAGTAAAGAAAAATGTCTGACACATCCTTTGTTTTAAGTTAACCTCAGCTACTTACTGGAGGTCTGCCACCACTGACACACTTCCAGAGATCCTCCACACACACTCGTACCGAGGGCTAATGTGTGTGTGTGGGGGTTCGGGGAGGCAGGTAGGCAGTGGACCAAACCACTGTGAGGCATATGAGAGAGGGACTCAATCTTTCGAAACTTAAAAACGCATTGTTTTGCGTCTATAATTAGCACAAGTGCTTTCAATGCATATTATTATATTATTTAAAATTATATAGTTATGTTTACAATGATATATTGAGGGGGACAACTCTCTGTTAGTCCCAGGAAGGGGGGGTGATTTCCGCCCCTGGGGACAGGCGTCTATATGGGACAGGCCTTTAATTCCTAAAACTCTTGCTCAGCAAAGATGGGAAATACTATCAAATTGTTTATTTACTGGTAAACCAGTATGAATATTACTTGTATAAAAATTAGGCTATCGAATAACATATCAATTACGAATCATTCATTTGATCTTGCTCCGAGAGACAGCGCATCTAGGCCAACTTCATGCACTGAGAGAGAGAGAGAGAGAGAGAGAGAGAGAGAGAGAGAGAGAGAGAGAGAGAGAGAGAGACGTATCAAAATACCGGTAGCCTACCTTAGAAAGCCCTTTTACCGTCTTCCTTGGACAGACGTTGAAGTTCAACTTTATTTTTTCGGCATTCTCTCACTCTCTTGGGATCAACGGAGAAATGTCTTGCTGCTGCATCTGAGTTTTGTTCAGCAAATTTGACAACTGACAGCTTGAATTTCAGGTTGTACTTTTTTCTCTGTGCCGCCATGGTGATCAGCAAATGTGACTGACATTTGAATGCAAGTAAAAAAAAAAAAACTGGCAACCGGCTTCTAATTGAGACCGGCCTTTATTTGTCAAAACGTGTAGCCACACCCAGCCAGTAAAAGGGACCGGCGTCTAATTGGGACTCGGCTTTTATTTGAAGTTTTACGGTATACAGGCAGCACATTATTTTAGATATCATTGTTGATAGCTTTTATTGAGGAAAAATACAAGGCAAAGGGTTTGTGGGAATTTGGGGGATATAAGGGGGTGGTTGAAAATGGATGTAGGAGGGTTGTGTTTGTGTGTGTATGTGTGTGGGGCGGTTGACAGTGAGTGGGGGATGTGAGGGGGTGGGGGAGTTGGAAATGGATGCATGTGTGTGTGTGTATGTGTGTGTGAGCACAGGTGTCAATGTGCTCACATTGAAGAATTGGAGGATTTGTTGGAGTCTTAGTTGGAAGTCGACTCCATCTTGTCCTCCTTGTTCTTCTTCTTTTTCTCCTTGCGTTTCGGAGTAAGGGCATCAGCGAGTCTATGCAGCAAGCTATGCTTCTTCTTCTTCTGCTTCTTCTCCAAAAGCTCATTGATGTCCCTCTCCAGAACAGCAATCTTATCCACCTTGAAGCTTTTTCTCTTTGCCCACTCTCGGTCTTTCTCCTTCAGGGCCTGCTGGTTGTCAATTTTGGCTGTCAACTTTTCCAGGGCTTGTTCATGGGCATGGGCCTGGGCCTTGACCTGGATCTGTGCCTTTTCCTGGGCCTGGACTGGGGCCTGTTCCTGGGCCTGTTTACGGGCATGGACCTGGGCCTGGACCTGGATCTGTGCCTTTTCGTGGGCCTGTTTCTGGGTCTGGACTGGGGCCTGTTCCTGGGCCTGGACTGGGGCCTGTTCCTGTGCCTTTTCCTGGGCCTGTTTACGGGCATGGACCTTGGCCTGGACCTTGATCTGTGCCTGGTCCTGGGACTGTTTCTGGGCCTGGACTGGGGCCTGTTCCTGGGCCTGTTTACAGGTATGGACCTGGGCCTGGATCTGGATCTGTGCCTTTTCGTGGGCCTGTTCCTGGGCTTGTTTCTGGGCTTGGGCCTGTTCCTGGGCCTGTTCCTGTTCCCAGTCCTGGGCCTTTTCCTGAGAATTTTCCTGGGCCTGTTCATGGGCATGGACCTGGGCCTGGATATGGATCTGTGCCTTTTCCTGGGCCTGGACTTGGGCCTTTTCCTGGGCCTGTTCATGGGCATGGACCTGGGCCTGGATCTGTGCCTTGTCCTGGGTCTGTTCCTGGGCCTGTTTCTGGGCTTGGGCCTGTTCCTGGGTCTGTTTTTGTTCCTGTGCCTGGACCTTTTCCTGGGCCCGTTCATGGGCATCAACCTGTTCCAGGGCCTTTTCCTGGGCCTGTTTCTGGGCTTGGGCCTGTTCCTGGGTCTGTTTTTGTTCCTGTGCCTGGACCTTTTCCTGGGCCCGTTCATGGGCATGAACCTGTTCCTGGGCCTTTTCCTGGGCCTGTTCCTGGGCCTGTTCATGGGCATGGACCTGGGCCTGGACCTGGACCTGGAACTGTGCCTTTTCGTGGGCCTGTTCCTGGGCCTGTTTATGGGCATGGACCTGGGCCTGGACCTGGATCTGTGCCTTTTCGCGGGCCTGTTCCTGGGCCTGTTTCTGGGCTTGGGCCTGTTCCTGGGTTCCCGTTCATGGGCATGAACCTGGTCCTGGACCTGTGCCTTTTCCTGGGCTTGTTGGAGGCCCTGGTCTTGGGCCTGTTCCTGGGTTCCCGTTCATGGGCATGAACCTGGTCCTGGACCTGTGCCTTTTCCTGGGCTTGTTGGAGGCCCTGGTCTTGGGCCTGTTCCTGGGCCTTTTCCTGGGCCCTTTCCGGGGCCTGTTCATGGGCATGGGCATGGACCTGGGCCTGGACCTGGAACTGTGCCTTTTCGTGGGCCTGTTCCTGGTCCTGGGTCTTTTCCTGGGCCTTCTCCTGGGCATGGACCTGGACCTTGACCTGGGCCTTTTCCTGGGCCTGTTTATGGGCATGGACCTGGGCCTGGACCTGGATCTGTGCCTTTTCGTGGGTCTGTTCCTGGGCCTTTTCCTGGGCCTGTTTATGGGAATGGACCTGGGCCTGGACCTGGATCTGTGCCTTTTCGTGGACCTTAACCTGGATCTGTGCCTTTTCCTGGGCCTGGACTGGGGCCTGTTCCTGGGCCTTTTCCTGGGCCTGTTCATGGGCCTTTTCCTGGGCCTGTTCATGGGCATGGACCTGGGCCTGGACCTGGACCTGTGCCTTTTCGTGGGCCTGTTCCTGGGCCTGTTTCTGGGCCTGGACTGGGGTCCTACGTTGAGAACCACTGACTTAATTCACTGGAGAGCTTTCACATCTCCAGATAGCCAGGAACGCTGCGGTCCAATAGGTAGGCTACAAACACACAGGGCAAACACAATCTCCAACAGTTGAATCCAAAAAGTGATTAAAACATGTCCTTTCAACACCCACACAGCAGTGGAACCTGCCTACATCCTTCCTAAATGGCACGCACAGTGCCACCCTGCATTGAGTCCGCCCCAGTCAAAATGGCCTGGACACGCATCTGCACTGAGCAGCTGAAGAAATGCACAATCTATAAATGCAAAGTTTTTGACATTGATTTGGTAAGCAAAGTATATACATTATATTAATATAACCTAAGCTATATTTGTAACAAAACCAAGGTTTGAACATGTACAGTTGCAGACAATTACATTGATCTTGAAGGAAAGCATAAGATTAGGAGACATAATTGTTTTTTAAGATTTTTTTGGCATTTATTAGATAGTTCAGAGATGAGAGAGACAGGAAAGATGGGGATGACATGCAACAAAGGTCTCAGACTCAAACCCAGGACGTTGCTCATACTCCCCGACATATTTGCTTTTGCTAGGCTGCTACCTACAGAGTTGTCTGGCACGACTTTATTTAAGCAAGTCACCTGGAGGCCAGAGTGTTAGGATACACCTTCAAAATCTTGTTTAAAAGACAGACATAGCATGTTGTGAGATATATGAATTGTTTTTGCTTGGCTGCATGCTGGCTGTAAATTTACCTGACAGGAGTTTCAAGAAACTCATCTGAATTAAAACAGATGTGAGTAGACAGCTTGATTAACTTAGGAGACAGACATTATTTGGCATATTTCTGGTTTTAGCTCAGCTGCTATAGAGTTGTCTGATAGGGTTTTTTTCTTATAACTTGTCTGAAAGACAGGTGTGTTAGGAGAGATATTGATAAACCTGTCTGAAATATAAGGATAATGTTAGGGGACATACTGTATTTTTGCTTTTGGTAAGCTGCTGCTAGATTGTCTTGCAGGAACTTTACAAAGGAACTCAGGAAACAGTTTGATTAACGTGTTCTGGAAGACAGGTTAATATTTTAGGAAATAGCCAACTATGTGTGCGAGATTTGTATATTATTATATGTTTTTGATAGGCAGCTAGTTATACAGTTGTCTGGCAGGAGTTTAGTGAATTAGCAGTTTTCTTGATTAACCAACCAGTCTGCAAGACAACCATAATAGAGGGCATTACAGTATTTGCTTTTGGTAGACTGATATGCATCTGGCAGATTGGAGTTTAAGCTACACAAACATTTCTCCACGGCAGAGCTCTGGAGGCAGAAATAATGTTATTGGTTGAGTTAAACCTCAGTGGGTGATCATTAAGCCAAATAACCACAGTTTTTCTGGATATGTAACATAGACTGAAGCCCTGTGAAAAAAGCAAGGAGTAAGAAAGGAGGTAGCTAATATTATGAAGCCTAGCAATCTTGCTACTAACTGAAAAAATGCAATAGCTAACCCTTCAAGTTCAGTAGTATTTTATAATTTGACCAGAGTTCCTGCCTTGTCATTCAAGTTTGTCATGTTTTTTTTTGTTTTTTGCTTTAGGCTCATATTGAGGTTTAATTCAACCAATAAGAGTACTTCTACCTCCTGTAGCTCTGCCTTCGGGAGATGTTTGCATAACTAAAATTCTAATCTGCACACAGTTGTCTGGCAGGAGCTTTCCTTAGGAACTTATCTGTGATGCAATCATTTTTGTTTGGTTACAGCTTGATTAACTTTTTGGAAGATAGGTAAGGAGATATAAATTTGTTTTTCACCAGGTTTTTTCACCTTTTTACTTGTCTGGGCTTGGACATGTGTTGGCACGCTCATCTTTCCTTATTTGGGCAGTAGCAAGTTCGCCATTGTGCTGTCTGTTGTCTGTAAGACATTGTGGAGGGCTCAAACACCCTTTGAGCAAAGAAGAAGACGAAGAAGAAGGAGGAGGAGGCAGAGGAAAAAAGAAGAGACTTTGTGTTTATAGAACCTTTGAAAACAGTTATATTTAATAGACACATAACAGTAAAAGCCATTAGATATCTCAGTAACAATTTTTATCTATCAGGCTTAGGATATAAAGAGTATGACAAAAACATTCATTTGAGAAAAGAACTTTATAGGTAACACACTAGCTAAAGTTAACTGACAAAATAAGAAGCTCTTTGCCTTGACTAATTTTATTTGGGGTGTGAAAACTCTTGCTTGCATCTGTGGTCCCTTTGATCCTGAATTATTAAAACAGATTCCTAACACATTTCAGTTGTGAAATTGAGTTTCGTGGTTCATCATGACTTCAGACAAATCACTCATCATGTTGCCAATTCGCAGCGCCAAAGACATGTCAAGCCTCCGCTTCTTCTCATACTTGCTTTAATTGCTTCAATGTACCTCGCCAAACGGTGTTAAAAGAGATCTCAGTCAGTGCTTTTGTACTTTGAGGACTGACGAGTCCCAGGTTTGCATGGAGCGGCTGGATTTCCTCAGTTTCCATCTGTGTCGCTACATATCATCAGAGGTGGGGGACTCGAGTCACATGACTTGACTCGAGTCAGACGCAAGTCGCAAATTTGAGGACTTGAGACTTGCTTGACTAACATTGATAAAAGACTCAACTTGACTTTGACTTGGTATTCATGACTTGAGACTTGATTTAGACTTGAGACAGATGACTCGAAAGGACTTGATTTTTTTTTTTATTAAATATTTGCATTTTTCAGAATTACATTTAATTCCGTTTGAGAGGGGTGATTTAACCCTTTCATAATCCGGTCGATGGATACAATTTCGTAATGTAAACACTCATTCCGATCACTTTCCTTATATCGCCTCTTTCTGCACACGCTCGCGCATTTAACGTAAGTAACGTCAATTACGTTACCCTTTTTTTCCGGGAGGATTCGAGCGGTGAAAATTACAAATGGACCGAATCATTGCAGGGGCAAAACAAAACGTCTTTTTCTGACACTTATGGAGTCGTATGTTTTGATAAAACTGTTGCTTCATCAGAAAGAACGGCAGTAAAGAAATAACCGACGCAGGTCCATCTTTTAAAAACGTAAGCCCATGTTAGAGTGCTGGATTCGGTGTTTTGCGCATGTCAGAAACTTTTATTCTGATTACATACTGTGGAGCATGTAAACGCACATCTCAATGCGATCGTTATATTTAGCGCTCATGTAAACACTTGAGTGGCAATCTTCCTCCGGAATGATTTCATTCAGAATTAAAAAAAATGTCTCATGTAACCGCAGAATGGTCTCTCCCTCTCTCTAATCAACTGTGTGACAAATGCAATCCTGCAAGATCAGGCAAACAAGATGGTATTTTTCCTTGATGAGGATTCAAATTTCAGTGTTCTAAATTTATGGATGTATTAGTCTACACAATCCACAGCAGAAAATAGTAATCATCAGAATAGGCTACTATGTTTCATTTTCGCGCAATTTGAACAATTGCCTATACAGTAGGTACTCGCGTGTGCCACATAATAAATACAAAGTGGGAAACTGTTGCGGGTATAATAATCTATTTCAACATTCAAAGGGTCTTAGATAAAGATTTCAAAACTGCCAAGATGATCCAGACATGCTAGTCACCCTCCACACCTAATATCAGTCATTTCAACTCTCTATTTTAACGTCACTCACTATCCTCTATGTTGAAAACTGTCAATGGAAGGCCTAATTAAAGGAAAAATGACAAAATGCTTAGAGATGAAATAGCATACCAATATTATATGCTATGGTAGAAGTGGCAGGAAAGTTGAGACGGACAACTTCTCTAGTTGACTACACTAACTCGTGTGTCATTTATTTTTTAACCACAGAGCAAGACAATTTACTTCGCGCTCAAAAACACAATATACGTCAGCTGACGTCAGACTCAGAAAACCAGACTTTCTTAAAGGGACCGTGTCTCCTTAACCCTGAGAAGCACACAATATAACTGTGTGTGTTAAACATACCCAAACCACAGATTATGGTGAATAACGTCTATAGAGTCCGCCACACTATCATAAATGTCTGTTTTAATGTAGTAAGTGATTTAACTAGTGATTGGTGGACACACACTATATTACAGTCATATTCCCATTAAGTAAGTGAAGACCAACAGAAACAGAAATTTCTCAAGTAGGCTATCAACAACTACCAGACATTTACAGTATATATACCAATTGGTCCCATCATCATGTTTTGTCTGAGAAAACAATCTATTTCATTTTATCAACAAAACTATTTTGTTAAATATTTTTTGCCCAAACTAATATAAAAGTAGTACTGCTAATTTTTTAACAACATGTATTTTGCATTCAAAAGACTATTGATAAGTACTGGTATTGATAAGCAGTACCAATAGTGGTATTGGTATTAATAAAATCCTAACCATACCCATCCATAGTTGTAGAGACTAACTAACTAACTAACAGGTGCAGTTTTCTCATGACATGGCTCGCCATTGAACCCCTTTCTCTCTTGTTTTAAGCACTTCTTTCATGGTGACTTGACTTGTGACTTGCTTGACCTGAGCAATGACTTGACTTGTCTTGCTTGACGTTTAGCAGTGACTCGACTTGACTTGCTTGAGTCTAAACACAGTGACTTGGGACTTGCTTGAGACTTGAGGGTTAAGGTGAAGGTGACTTACTCCCACCTCTGCATATCATATCTTCACTTGGCTTGAAGAAACAGATTTAGAGTCCAGCTCTGCCCCAGTCCGAGCCGTGTCCAGTGAAATGATGCTAGGGACAGGACAGCCATGTCAGTCAGCGGTGATTCATCTTGTTTAGCTTGAGCAGCGCACTCTATTTCATTACTAGATCCTCATAATTAGAGATGCTTCATTTACTTTCTCTTCATTAAATACCTGATTTATATGAAATTATGTAAAAACATGTCTGGAGTAAGATAGGTGACAGACAGATCAATTCATCTTCCGTAGTGGTGGGTATCGACACAACAGGAATATCAATTGAGGTTGCCAAAGCTGTACAGTATATTGATGACGTCTCCTTTGTGCTGTTTTGCAGATGTAGAATGATATTTTGACTGGTAGTACCACTGACATGTTGATGCTGCTCAGTGATCTTGCCTACAAATCCTCACAGAATCAACTAAATGCTCTCTAGGGGAAGTAAGAAGGTGGGAGGTGAGCTACATAGCTAAACCGATAACAATACCATGACATCTTTGTCACTGTTTAGCATGAACAAAGGGTGTCACCAGAGTGGAGACATGTGGGGGCTGCAAAGGAGAGAAAAAAAATCTAACTGCAAGCAAATCACACTAATCAGCTTGTTAGATTATATGGCTGTTAAATGGCTGTTAGGATAGAGGGAGAATGCCATGACGCTTTAGGCAAAGAGGATTTATAGCGAATGAAAAAGTAGGTGAGTTTACAGTGAGTTTTAAGTTTTATTAGATAAAGTTAAATATGGATTTACTCTTTTTAATTAGCAGATTCAGAATGTTAATCATTATTTAATCATTATTTGGAGAAAACGTTGTTCGCTGCAGGTTACAGTTAATAATGTGCACCAATTGTTTTGTTGTAATCCTTTCTCTATAACTGCTGATGTTGTAGGCGACACGGAAAATCTTTATAAAAATTTTCTGTTGCTCTAGATGTGTTTTCACTTATGTTTAAAAGAAAACACATATTATAGTTAATCCAAACAAGCCAGCCTAGGAGGTCAACAGGAATACTTGGAAGGAAAAAATCATCTTCCACAAGCCACAGGTTCTAGAAAGGCACGATCGGTGTCATCTCAAAAAGCAGAAAAGGAGAAAAATTGACCTAGATCCAGATGTTAAATGCATTTGAATGTTAAATGAATTTGAATGTATAGCCTTGTTTTTCTAGCCGTGTTTTTGGCTCCGATGAACTTGAGCGAGGCCTCGGCGGAGATAAAGATGACAACATTCAGGATCAATTGGCAGGTCGCCGGTCTTGACATGGAGACATACTGTTCTGTCCCATATTGCCCCGGCTGTCAGGTGGGGTCACGAGGAGCAGCACATCTGGGAGAGAAAAAAACATGTGTGTATGTCTGCATGTTTGTTTACACAGGTGTCGTGTCCGGATGGAACAATCTCAGTGACAGAGGTCTGAGGACCCCTACTCCACACACACACACACACACACACACACACACGCTTTTATCTCCCAGACTCGCTGCACCTCACTTATGACCCCATCTGACACACACAACACGCATTATCCAGAAGCCACATTGCACACAAACCCGACAATAACCTCTTGTATCATGTGCCCTATTTGTGTCTGTCTGGATAATATTAACCATCTGCTCAGCAACATCAGCCTCTTTCCCTTTCCTCATAGCCAGTTAAGAAAACAGATGTTTATGTTCATACCAAACCAAATGTGCATGATCATTATTTATATCAGAGGTAGAAGTACACAAATTTCTTACTCAAGTAAAAGTGCAAATACTCATCTAAAGATATACTCAAAAAAGTAAAAGGTAAAAGTTGAAGTAGGCTACCATTTCAAATCAAGTCAAAGTATAGAAGTACATGGTCTTAAATCTACTGAAAGTATTAAAGTAAAAGTAGTCCTGTAGTCTGTTGAGTGTTCCTCTGAATCACAGATAAGCAAGAGTCTGCAGCTCAAATCACTAACGTTAATTCTAGCAGCTGAATTCACTAACGCTAATTCTCTGCTCTCTTGTTGCTCCTCTCTTCTTCGTGTTGCTTCTCTCACTGTCCCTTTCCCTCTTTTTTGATGCTGTCGTTTTGGTGAACTGATGGTGAACTGATGCAGAGAATAAAAAAAATTGCGCCCGGCCTTCGACCCCAACTTTATCAGCGGCTGTCACATTCTCCCATGACCCCCGACCTTTCAGGTAATAAGTCTCCTTGGGTTTCTGACACGGCTTCGCTGACCTGTCGATCAAGATGAAGCGCTTGCTGGGCGAGGTGTTGCATCTTGGGTTTCACGGCGCTACACTTCCTCCCATCCGTCTGTTGTCACACTGTGCAGAGCAGGGTTAGAATAAGGCGTACTTCTCACCTCCATGTGCATGCACTACAGAATAACACAGAGGTGGAGTGTGAAAATAGGGAACAAAACTTAATGGTGGGTTTTATTTCGTTTTTTTTTGATAGTTTGTTTAAAAGTGAACAATAAAACATAAATGATATACGCTCAGAAAAAGCAGTTAGGACCTGTACCTCCAGAAACACTGTATGCTCCTGCTGGTCTACAACGGAAAGTCCTCCTCCCTCTCACTCTTCTTATTGTCTTGAAATGGAAAAATAGCATTGGGGTATACATGCATATTTTTGAGCCAGAAAATCATCCAACTCTAAAATTTCAGGTTTGGCCGCAAACAACCAAAGCAGTGGTGTCACATTTTCTCACAGAACGCAGCAGACATAAATTATTTGAAAGGGGATCTGGTGATAACATGATGTCATCTATAATTACATTCCTCTCGCTCTCAGAGAAACATTTTGTTCTGTGCCTGTCTCTAGGGAAAACGACAATACGGCAACGTAAATGGTGTAAAATAAGTCCTGTTAGCAGGCTAAGTACAGTTAAAAGATTAATGGTGCTGCTCAATCTCAGTGCACAGAGATAATAACTGCACAACTGATAATGCTTTATTTATGTAAGACAAGGGCTTGGAGCAGGATTTTTTATGCATTGAATGCTGCTGGTGTTTTCTTGTACTGCACTAAAACCACAAGTAATATCATGTAATTACATAGTTGAAATTCAGGTGCAAAGCAAGCGAGATGCTCCATAACAAAGACTAATGAGAGGAGGCCTCCTAACTTCTGAAAACAGATATTGCTTTATTGCTTTAAGTGTACAAGTAAGACACACAGATAAGTTGTGCACTGTCCTCGGGGTTGTGATGATATTGTGATGATGGTGTATGACTGCCACCATGTGGAGAAATATTTTCACAACGAGGTGATGTTACTTGAGTGTTCACAGAGACAAGATGCCACAATAGGATGTCCTATTTGATTTTTGATGCGGGTATGAGGGAATTTGTGTCTTCAACAAAGTCTCCATTTCTCAGCAGTAGTGAAATTCAGAGCTACCTACAGCAGCGCACAACTAAACAGATCCATCCATAGCATTAGATTACAGTCGGAAAGCGATCATCCCCATATGGCGATCAAGTCATTCTGCTGCTCGGTTTTGCATATTCTCCAAGCAGCTGAAGGAAACCCATTGAGGCATGACAGGAATTGATTTTCCTGTATTGCATATTTGCATTTGTACAGAACACTTGTGCATAAAAGGAAAGAGGGCGTTCTGTACACAAGGTTCCTATGAGTCACCAATGCAATACATCACCCACTTAGCGTTCCACCATTCAACACACTGCTTGCCATGCAGAGCACAGCATGACAAATTTTACTAAATGATGTATAGTGAAGATTTTATGAATTATCTGAATCTAAAATGGTTAAGGACTAAGGCCCGTTGGATGTATGATTAAATTAAAATAGAGGATCTCTTTTCTAGTGTGGGAGGGAAGCAGAAAGTGAACATTTACCATGAGATAGCAACTTAATTGACCTCAAGTATTCCAATACGCATCCCTTCAACTGTATAAATCTGACCCCTTTATGGTCAAAGGAAGATAAAAGATAACTCTTACATTCCTTTACCTGGCTTAACCCAGAAATCTACATGCACTGGCTCTCTTTAGGGCCTTGTAAATCTATCCATTTGTCAACAGATATCAATAACATTACCCATTAGCTTTATCCAAAGTGAAGAGCATTGATTTGCCATTAATGATGCCAAATGCCCATGCTTCAAAATTGCATATGGACTTGCAGTAACTGACAGGTATACAAATGAGGTTTGAGGGCGCATTGGCAGAGCTGGGCTGCACTATTGTTCTTTATTGCCTTGCTAAGACGTCTGGGTTCAGGTTTAAATCACTGGGGCAAAGTGATTAGGTGGACCAGCAGCTCAGCACACTGGAAAAGTGTGTGTGGGGTTGGTTTGATTGTTTATTAGGCTACTGGGAGCTTTCTTCTCTTTAGGGAGGTGTGGCTCTTCAATTGGACCTTTGACTGATTGGACTGGACAATGAGAAAAACATTCAGAAGGTCAAACTGATCACGAGATTCATTCAATTCATCCTCTAATCATTATTCTATTCATAGACAATACGTGGATGGTATTCAAATTCTACCTTTAAAAGAATTATAATAAGCCTAATTATAGAACAATTGGGTTTAAACCTAAATATAGCTTACACACTAAGACTATTGAACAGATTTAGTCACGATGCTAAAAACACACAATTGTTTTTGTACGCTGGGAAAGATGACCCGAAAATCGGTGAGGCAAGTGGTGCGCGAGAGATGCTGCGTGTCATAAGCGGAGCTGTCCTCACATCACGCACGACGTTAGGAGTTCCCATGCACCGTGAAAACGCCCCTCTACTCTCCTCCTCGCCCTTCCCGACTGCCAGCCATTCCTGCCGGCTGTGCCTGTCTGCCTCCCCCAGCCTATAGGGCTACATCTCCCGCGGCAGAGGAAAGACGCTCCGGGGCGGTGGCGGCGTCCGTCTTCCGTTGCCTCTAATCTCAATGGTGAGAATCTGGATTGAAGCTTGACACCCGGACCTGACAGGACAGGTAGAGCTGCAATTTGTTCTGCATTTTATTTATTTATTTTTTTCTTTTACCTCGCTTCTCTGCTGGTGACAGCGGCACAGGTGCATGCTACATTTACCGGTTGTTACATTGCGCTTGCAAAAATGAGTATGACATTGGAGCCGACACGTCTGAGAAGCATCTTAACGCCGGTGTCATGCTTTGCACAAAACGGCGCTCTGACATGCTCTGTAAAGACGCCGCTTTGTGCCTCAAGTGTCATGGACGGATGGAGAGGGTGTTGCCATAGCTTTAATCCAGCCAATATGGTCGGTAGGCTGTTTTAATAAACTGCATAGAACCGGGGCATTGCTTTTTTTCATGCATATCAAGGCCCAGTAGGCAGATACAGTGAGCAGGTGCACCTTTCCCATTATCTTACAGAAGCAGATAGCGCCTTTCAGTTCAATTAGCCTGCATACAACCCACGTAAAACTGCTCAGACCTATTCTTAAGTGTGTGTAAGGGCTGTGATTTTTCTGTGTGGAGCTAAAGGCTAACAGCTGATGCTTAAGATAATGAGCTAATTGAAGACGGAGTGTATTGTCGCGGGTGTGGCAAAGGGGGCAGGCGTGGGCGCTTCGGGAGGTCTCCAAATGTGTGAATTGCGCTGTGTGGAGTGAACTGTTAAAACGGGAATTCCCCTGAAATGGACTTTTCGTGTTTTTATACTGCAAAAGTGGTCATTTTTTCTAGAATTTCCCACTTCTTTCAGTTCAGTTCAGTCTAGCAACAAAGGGAAATATATAGGCTATAGGCTAATCCTAATCCTGACCTAATCAAATTGTTTTGCATGCAATTATTGAAATATACATATTTTTTTTTAAGTTAAAGTAGCCTACCATACCCACTTTTTCATAAAAATAGATGTTTTTTTTTAGGATAGGTATGGCAATTGCGACTGTTAATCTGTCATGGGATTACATTGTCCAGCTCTTAACTCAAAACTCAAAAAATGTATAGTAGGCCTAATACTTTTGCACAATCAAAAAATAATAATCTAAAAGTCAATTTCATACAATTTCCCTTGAACAAGGATTTCACTTTAAAAATGCAGCATGTCTCCTCTCCTCCATATTGAACAATTTATTATTTTTTGTGGTGTGCTCACTCTCTAGAGGAAATTGACAGACATTTTGAAAAAAAAGGTTAGTTAGTGTTAGTATGATGTGGAAACTATGATTGCCAGAGGATATTTTAACAGTTTAATGTGAATTAGATTGTTTTGTAGCAGATTTAAGGAACTGCAAAGCACATATAACTAGTACATGCTATAAAGTGGTGGCAGGTGGATATATAGGCCTGACCTAGAGTTACACAAGTTTGACTCACTTTATACGTTACAGTATTCATTTCTTCATGGCGCATACATTTTGTGCTGAGGTGCAGGAAATTATAGAGCTAGTAACATTTTGGCAAAGAATCAGGTGAAGTAGGAAGATTGTTAAAAACCAAATAGGGCTATACGAGAATATCCCATTATACTGTAAGTGTCCCATTCATACCCCATTTATAAAATCTACATAATTACACCGCTCAGTAACTTTTATTTCAACACCTCCAGACAAGTCAGACTATAAAAGTCACCATTACCAGTAATACATCCTTCTGTTCACCCTCTCCCTCCTCACACACACCTTCAGTCCTCTCGTCCTCTGGCTCCGCTGCAGCCGCGCCACAGGCTGACTCACACACTCTGAATCTGCATTTAGTTTCATGTTGGAGTGTATTCCTTTAATTCGCAACATCTTAGTAGCAGCAACTGCCTTATGTGTGTGTGTGTTGACTGTGTTACTCAACTCATCCCCACCCCAACATGCACATGCACACACACATATTCAGGGCTTCCTTGTGATTTCTTATCCACAGTTGTGGGCTGCTTTGTGTGGGGTTGGGGTGTGTGTGTGTGTGTGGGGGTGCTCCAGTTTCAGCCTCCCTGGTGTGCTTCATAATGGTGCAACTATAAGCAGTCTGGTGCTCCTCTGTTACGCCCCCTCACTTGTTATCATTAAAGGGCAAAGACTCTTTGTGTGGATGGGTCTTGTGCTAAACACCTACAGAGAAATTATTCAATAGCCTATTTTCTAGGTGGTTGTCAAGGTGGTTCAAGGTTTCTCGCTGCGGATATAATGGAATTACATGCCACATTTCCTACAAAGCAATTTCCCCTTATCTGTGACAGGTAAGATGTAACAGACATTCATGCAACAATTCGGTTAAAACAGGAGGGGGGGTTGTGTGTGTGTGTGTGTGTGTGTGTGGGGGGTGCTAGCAAGGTTATATAGTGGATGTTGACATGGTGTTCAGGCGCCGAATCTGTGACTTTCCAGTCGATGTGTAGCCTCTGTGCAGTCTGTCACTTGTACTTATGACATTAGGGTAAAGGTTAGGTCACTTGTTGTACAACCACAGGATGCATGGTGATAGTTTGTGTGTGTGTGTGCATGTACGTTCATTTAGCGCGCGTGCTTCCTTAAGGTAACACACCTCGACACGATGTCTCCCTCGAGTCCTATTTCCAGTCATCCTATGATCGATTTGTAATAGTTCATTGAACCTGGGCCAGTTGTCTGTTCACAGCCAAATTGGATTCTCTCACCAGATAAACTGACATCACTTAGAAGTAAGAGGAGCTTTCAGAGGCGTATTAAAGATAACGGCATGTAATAAACTGTCACTTTTTGCATTATCATCACATAATGTGTTAAAGTACACAGTGTCCAACTCAGCAAGACGTTCCATTTTTTGGCAAGACCTCCTCCGAGATCATATTAAAGTTACGACTGGTAAAGCCACAGGTATAATCTACTGGCTCTGTTAAATGCCCAACCACAAATTAAATGTTAATGAAGGGCAAACCCAACCATAATATGGGATTCACAATGTTTAAATTTTCAAAATACTTGGGAGAGCTGTTGATAAAAAGTCCAGTGTGGTAGCTGTACATGATTGTTAAATGCAGTAAGGAAAGACTTGTATTTTGAGTTATGATGAGATGAGAAAGGTGTGAAAAGCTTTTTTCCTACATATCCACTTGACCTATATTTGAAGAATCTTGGCATACATTGCTGTAACATATGCTGTATTGGTGCTTCAGTGACTATATTGTGATCTTTAGAAAGCCCAACATGTTGTCTGACTCTCTCACAAGACCGTTAGAACTACCACGCATCGCACCACCATTTCCACTCTAACACATAAACATCACATATCACACATTCTTGCATTGCCTTGAATAGTCCGATCAGCCTTTGCAAACATGAAGTCCTTTTTCCCAAAGGGTGTAGGATTAATATGCTCAAACCCTGAAATTCATCAGCATTATGCTTTATTTTTAAATAATCTTACCCATGCACACGAGAGACATAACATAGATCTAAATCTCATCTCATTGACCTTTTGTGTTTTTGGCAAAGAAGTTTGATGCATAGCACAGAAGCTGACATCACTCTTTTGACTGTTGTCATCCTCTTCCACCCACCGCCACTGTCTTCACCATGTCACTGTGCCCACTTCCACATGAGCTGTCACATTATTCAGCAGAGAAAGGTACAATGCCATGTGATGCTTCTCCTCTTCTCCCACCTCAAGAGTGCATATGCATCAACTAGCAAAATAATGCCTACAGCCTGTTCTCTCATGTTTTTTTTTTCTTTTTTCTTTGTTTTTTTTTTGTTTTTGTTTTGATGTGCTTGACAGATGATGTTAGGCTGGGGTTCCCATGGTAACTGCATCTTAAAAAGGCACGCCTGATGCCTTTGTGTTAACTATCGTTAGTGGCGACGCCTCCCTCCTTGGACAAAAAAATGAACTGCGCCGCGGGCACAGTGTGGCATCTGTCATTTTCTTGTCATCGTCGCTGAGGGTAAAACTACACTGTTTGTCCATTTGACTCTGCAGGTGAAGGTCGGCTATTGTCTGAGTTTAAAAAAAAAAAAAATCAGTGTGCTTCAAGAGAGAGGCAAGGGAACGAAAACAAGGATGCAAAGAAGAATGACAAGCTGCGAAGGTGGAGAGGGAGAAAATGCTGCATTGGCGGGGTGCTTTCGGGAATAGGAGAGCGATTACTTGTCTTCAAGTTAATGAAGTGTGACTATCATCATTGCGATAAAGTGTAATGCAGTCTGGGAGTTGTAGGCCTATGATTCGTTCATAGGTAAATTGCACTTTACTTAAACCCCCTTGATAGTTAATTTTTAAATTTAATTAGTCACCACATAACTGCTTAAATAATTCCAGGGAGATTACTCATAATTTCTTTCTTGTGTTCATTATAACTTCCTCATAGAGCGCTGGACCAATATACTACAGGCACTCAACTGCTGCAGTCATAGAATTTTGTGTATATATGCAAAGTCATATGTACAGTATAGTCTACTGTCTATAGTACTGTGTGTCTTGCACTGTGCCTTTGCAGTGTATGTGAAGTCCTGTAGCATGTTTGTCAGCTAGGCTTGTGCTGATATGAAAATGTCACAGTACGATTATCTTGGCCAAAATGATCTCGATATCTGATATTATCTTGATAATTATTAATACCTTAAAAATGTAATATGCTTCAAATTACTTAAAAAAATGTCATATCAATCACAAGACATCTCTCTTTTTTAAACATGTTTTAATGTAAGACTGTAGAACATATGTAAAATATTTATGTAAAATATTTGACTTTTTTCTAAAAACAAAGCTACAAAATGTTGGTTTAGCTTATAAAAACTGTGAGTCTTAAACAAGACAAAAAAATCCAAATAAAAACATCTAAAATAAATATAAAATGTGCCTCATAAAGTGCTACCGACCTGCATCCACTTTAACTCAGTCAGCAACATGAACATAACAGTTTATTAGAGGGTTCCACCTCTAATAAACAACAGACTATAGAGCCATGGTTATTGCGGTGGTCATGGTAATGAAAATTGGGAGCGGTGTCATAACCGTTAGTGGTTTTTACCGCAATATATTGTAATATACGGGTTATTGTTCCATCCCTATCCCATCCGCTAGTTTGTCAGTATGGACTATAAGCTGCCATCGTGTCTCTGAACCAGTGTCACTCAGAAAAATACATGAATGGTACTTGGCGATTAAATTGGTTTATTTTGCCTATGCAAAGATTTATAAAAGTTAGACCTCTGAGTGGTCAGTGTTGCAATTAGATCCTTGGAATTCAAATGGCTTTTGACCCTTAATGTCATAATTCCAAGCCTTGCTACACGACCTAACATGACCCCTGCACTAAATTGATATAAGGTTACTTCATGGTGTAGAATGGCAGAGGTTAACTCTTCCACTGGCATAACCCGATTAATGATTAAGATATTCGTCTCATGAATCAAACTTTGCATTTTGACAGCTCATTTTGAGAGATTCCCCTCTCTTGATTTGTTTTAATCAGTGCGGATTAGCTTTACATTGACGCGGCCAGTAATAATCTTGATATGCACATTTCCCACCCTTCTTTGACTCCAGGTGCAACGAAGCAGACACAGATAAGTGCGCAGTCACATAACCTGCCCTTTCTCATCGGCTCGAAAATACGCCTCACTTACTTTTACGTACTTCAAATATTCCACTGTACCGAGCAACTGTATACCATTCACTCTCATTTCCCCCGCTATAGAGCAGGCCCCTCCCACATGAGAGAGTGCTTGTACGATGTCGGCCCATGTAGCGTAGCACAAACCCCTTCGGGCTCGCTTTCTCTTGCTGGAGGCGATGAACTTGCAGCCTCATTGGCTAGGGAGTCACATCATTTATCTCTGTTGCGGTGTGACATGAGTTGCAGCAGACTTAACAGTTGTGCTACGCGCTCTGCCTCCCAGACTGCTGAGTGCCGACGGTTTGCAGGATGCGTGTATGTGGTTTTTCCCCTCAACAAGGACATCTCGCCACTCCCCCCCCACCCCCACCCCCCGCCCCACTGTCCTACCATGTTTGCCGGAGCCAACCTCTGCTCGGCATGGATTGATGGACTGGCTGCAAACTCCATTAGGAGGAAAGTACTGATTAATACAGCTGCGATGTGGATGGAGCTGCATGATAAAAAGGCAGGGTTTATTGAGGAAGGTTCAGTGATTGGTTTATACACTGGGTAGACAGTAATTTAGCATATACAGTGCGACAGTGGTGCACATTCTGCCTTGTAGCATCCAGCTCCTTTAGACAGGTGGGTCTGGATACATATAAATTGAATTAATTGTGCTAGTAGCAGTGGTGGTCATGATAGGTTTGGTACAAAGATTTTAATATACTGTATTTGAAGTGTTGCATTAAAAGTGCTAGTATAGTTGTAATAATGGGAGCAAGGCTGTAGCCAGACAGTTTTTTTTGTGAGGTCCATAAAAAAGCCCTTAGTGGGGGGTCTTGTATATTATATTAATATTATTATATTAAAATTAGATCTGGGGATTTGCCAGGAAGCCCACCTCCTGAAGTGCTATAGAGAATGTTGAGCGCTTTTCAAGGCAACTTTCTAAGTATGTCTATATTTGCAGACACAATGGTGTGTGAATTAACATGAAGAGGAATCTTTTAGAAGGTATTTTATCATAAGTTATTGCACCAATGTGCTGCTCAAATTACTCACAGTTGCTTTGTTACAAGCCTAAACACTGACACCACTAGCTAAACGCTGTACCTGAATTTCATATTTCAACTTTACTTGTCAGTAGGCCTAACCTACATGATCAAACCCCTATCTGCATTATAGAAAGACACAATTAGAATATATTGGCACAGAAAAATATTTGATTTTTGGTACTATTGGAACTACCTTTTGTGGCTTACATACAAGATACTGATGACATACTGCCGATATATTCATTGTTATGATTCCATAAAAAAACGAAATTTGCAAAGCTTCAGGAACAACTGACAGAGAAGGCACCTTTAGCATGCCACAACAGAGGAAATATCCCATTTCCATACTGTTACATACCCATTCACCAAAAGCTAGGACACTTCTGTCACAATACAGTCCTTTTTGCCATGAATCCTGAAACCTAGTTACATTTTGCACAAAGTGTTATGGTAGCTGTAATGTCAGCCAGACTCGCTAGAAAGCTAAAGGCTGCATTGTGTTGGTGAACAGTGTTGGTTTTTGCCAGCAACTGTGGCGGAGTGACAGTTTCCAAATATAGGCTATGTGAGGAAAACTCAGGTCAGAATAGAATTGAATAGAATACAACAGATGTTTATTGTGCTCAGTGAGGAAATTTGTTTCCACAGCCAGAACAGATGAAACACACATATACACTGAAACACATGACGCATACATTTACAGCTTAACATACAACACATCAGGCATACAATTAGAGGTAGTTGAAGGTGAGTCAATGGTCCGAAAGGTTATTAACATATGTGATGGCAAGAGGTATAAAGTTTTTTCAGGACCTCTTTGTTCTAATAGATGGCATCACTAAAGTAGAGGTAAAAGTTCAAATATCCACACAGTGCATCAATATAATATCAGTAAACAGATCTAGAGATCTAAATTCAACTGCTCTCTTTTCAAACTACTGTGGACTATGCTGGTTCTTTTCCCAGAATGCTTGTGTTATCAGACGCTGGCTTCTTACCATGGCAGATCAGAAGTCCCTGTGCACTTACCCGCTGTGCTGATATGTAACAATAAACACAGAGGTTGTTGTGTCTGCTGGTCAAAGGCACCACACAGATAGATTAACCTGTAAAAAGTGCCAAAAAGCCATTAGGGTGCCGGCTCTGTCCAATGTGATGGCTGGAAAAGAGCAAGACACTATCGCAGCAAGGATAGTTTTACACTTGGCCCAAAAAGAAGCAACCAGACGCTGTTATCAATTTTGCATGGTGTCCACAATTCCAATCGATTGTCTCAAAGTGTCCTGAAAATAGAGAGATAGCTTGAAAGCTCTCTTTGTTTGTGAGTATTGGAGACTCAGTGTTTCAGTCTCCAAGATAAAGAGAATTAGTAAGACTTATAATGTTACTAATAATGTTATCTTAGCTAATGTTAACTGATGCATTCACTAATGTTGAACTAACACTTAACTAAGGCATTCAGACATTTACTAAGCTATTAACTAATGCAATTAGTGTTTTTGCATCATGACAAAGTTCATATCCTGGGGACTTAATTTTAGCAGATGTTGGCGAAGTATCGTTCGCTTCTTCACTGATGTTGCAAGATGTTGCGGGATTTCCTACTCTGCCTTAGGAATCACTGTATACTTCATTCCACATCGACCAAAACAAGGTGCCTTAAAAGGATGCTTCCTATGTGTCCTACCTGAATGAGACAGTACTTCAAAGTTTCTACTTCCTACCTAGAAATGAACTCTAATAAACTTTATTTCTGTAAGACTTGTTGTTCCAAAGTGATTTACCAATAGTAAAACTAAAATAAATATCTGTAAGGCAAGCAATAAAAGTGCCAGGCATGAATAAAAACAAGGTTACATAACAAAATAAATAACTAAAACAACCGTAAGTAAAGTAGATAGACACTAGTCATATAAATGCCTGTCTGTAAAACTGTATTTGTAGATGCGGTTTAAAAGATGTCACTTTATTTTACCATCCTACACTTGTAAGGCAGGGCGTTCGAAAGCTTATGGGCTCTGATCTTCAGAACGGTCAGGGCCTTGCCTGAGGATAATATCTTGAAATCTAACTTGTCAACAAAATCACATTTTGACTGCGTCTTCACTAAGAATCCTTGGTCACATATCCATAGACATTTGGGAAATTTTGTATTCTTATAATAGGGCCCTTTACAGATGGGTTAAGCTGTTTGTATGGACACACAAAACTGGGTGTCCTCGGTGTAACAGTGGAAATCGATATTTAGTATAGGGGCTAAAACCCTTGCAGCTTGAGAGGATGATGCATTTCCTACAAAACAGAAAAGGATCTGTCATAAAGTGATGATATGAACCATTTGAGAATGGAACCACCCTGCTTTTTTAGGCTTTCAAGCAGAACGGTAAGGTCCACAGTGTTAAATGCTGCACTTAGATCTAAAAGGATAAAGCAATCACGGGCATCAACAGTGAGGGGGAGATTGTTTTGCTGTGTAGCGCTCTAAGGCCTGACACAAATTTCTCAAGGATGTGGTTATCGTTGCAAAAAACCAGTGGGTTATTTTTCAGAAATCCGGTAGATTGTTCCTAAATTTAGGAGAGGTTAGGATGAGGATTTCCTGTGACATATTGTTTTGTCTAAAACCGCAAGAGAAATCGGTGAGAAACAGCTCAGCGCAGCATTTTCTGAGATGGCAGAAATGTCTTGATTGTCACTGGAAATCTGCAGCCTGATACTTTTTAAATTTGTTTTCCAAAACTCCATTCACTTTTCTGGAGAAGCGTTGACACTGTGACTGGAGGAGGGGCAGATGGCAGAAATTACTCCTGCGTTTGTCACTCTCTTGCTCTCACACAGCATACCAGACCTTTTTGTTTGCAACACTTGATGCTGTATAAGCACATGCACAATTTTCTTGACAACATACTGTGTTTGATGAGCTGAATCCACAAGCTGTCTTCCCTGTGTTTCCCCCGCTCCACGGTGACATGTTTTTGAGATGCTATACTTGATGGATTCCACCTGCCCACCTGTCTGGCTGATAAAGGATCGGCCTGCAGGCGACTGAGACCTGCCTGAACATGCATCAGGTTTTGGGCCTGCAAATTGACAGAGTCTCTGTTTTGGAGGATGGCATGAAGACAGATGGGCACAGTCAGGCCATGGTGAATGGTGCATCATGGACATCATTCTGCCCAAAATGATCCCCCATCATTTCCATTATAATCTGACGATCTATTTAAACTGCTGAGTGTTTTGGGGGCGTCGTGTTGTTTGGATTCTGTGGTTGGAGCAGAGTTGACGTAGTGCAGTTTGAGTTAGACTTCTTTCCACTTCAGTGAGTATACGCTTTCAAAGTCTTGCTGTTGATCCAAGCGTACATCTGGCCGGCGATATCTCTTGAGGCTCTGATGCTCGATAATGATTATATCTGGACTGACTTTGAAACCGAGAGCAGAGAGGAGGTCATCTCCAGAGATAGACTGACATGGCGAGGCTGATACAGTCATGAGCGTTTCTTACTGAGAGGGACTCAAAGATAGACATGTCTGCAAGCGTGCACGTGTATGTGTGCACATGCATGCCTTTGGGGGTGTGTGTGTGTGTGTGTGTGTGTGTTACGGTAAAGGCATAGGACTGAATTTTGCTTATCAGTGGCTTGTCTTAGAGGATCTTCAATAACTGACTGTGTTCAGCTACACTGAGCTTATCTTATCTTATTGACGTCTGCAGCGTTTTGTCACGCACTTCAATAGGCATTGCTTCCCATGGAAACAAAGTACATCCATTTTCTTTGAAGATATGATCTATTCTTTTGACACTTGGAGATACTGTGCATCATGGAAGTTAGACTTATCAGTTTTACTTCTCACCCAAAAAGCCAGTAAATATTCTGTTATGTGAAAGAATGGGCTGTATAATAAAACATTTTTGAAACCCAAAAAGCCAGTAATTTGTCTTAGGAAAAGTCAAGTTATCAGATGTCCCATATATTAACACATTGTCTGGATGTCTGTATCCTCTGAATGGCAGTCAGCCATTCACAATTTAGGAGGTGTAAATGAGTCATGGCCCTCTCCTGTCCTGAATGAATTATTTCTGCTGGTAAGTCTGCTAAACGCTGGAGCACAAAGCTAATGGGAAAGTGTGGGTAGTGTAATATATGTTTTCAGTAAATGTGATAATACAGTCATGCTGTTTTTGGCAGGGTCAAGGTGCTTAGCTGACCAATGCGCATGTGGGACTCAAACCAGCTGCTTAACATAGCTTAACATAAATCCTATTCAAGCAGCAGTGTTCAGTCAGTGGTATGGGTAAACAACGAGAATGAGCCGCAAAGCTTCCCCAGTTTTTCTATCAATATTACATCGATTTCTGTCTCTGGTGTCTGATACAATTAGAATCATTGTTACTTTGGGATCAATGCAACCTTTAGTCAGTTTAAGGCGCTAATATTTCCCATCAGGCTAGAAACACATTCAGAAAACTCACACACACACACACACACACACACAAACACACACATACGTTCATCTAGGTGACTTAGTATTCATAAACTCACCATAAAATGCTAAAAAGCTTCAGATTAATAGATGATGCAAGCAGACATTGAAATTGCCAAACCGTAGTTACAGTATCAGTGCAGTGTCTGAATTTAATGAGATATATTTAGCTAGATAGCTATCTTATGTATAAACAATTATCCTCTCCGCAGCTCATAACAAGCACTGTGCATGTGCTGTGAGCTGTCTAATTTAGTGAAACTTCTTATCCAGTCAAGGTTAATTTTTGGTAGGAGAGATTAAAGCCTCATCTTGTACTAGAAACTATGGATATATTAAGCATGTGAAAGAACACTTGAGTAAAAAAGTACTGCAATATGTTCATCACTGCAAAAATATCAGTCTTAACGAGTCATGTAGTCTATTATTGAGTCCTAAAATCATAATTTTCTTAAAACAAGTGAAGAAATCTGCCAGTGGGGTTAGATGATTTCACTTGTTTCAAATGCGAATCAACTTGTTTCACAGATTTTGTAGATTGAAGTGTCATTTTGTTGATAGTGTTGTTGATAGTGTAGTTTTTAGTGCAGTGATCTGCCTTGCTCTGACTTGTTTCAAAATATTGACACTCATTTCTAGAAAATTCCTGAAACAAGTGAAACTGCATTGGAAGCAAGTGGAGTTATCTCACCCCAATGGCAGAATTGTTCTCTTATTTTAAGAAAAATACGATTTGAATTCTGAATTTGATCTGATTCTGAATATGAGACTAAATGACTCGTTAAGATGGATGTTTTTCGCAGTGTTCAAAATGGAATACAGGGATAAATTGGACACCTGTTTTGCTAAATTTAATCTGAAAATGTGTTAATTTGTTCCATAGCCTTCTGAAGTTACGAGTTGTTTCTGTCTTCCATTAGTAAACAAAGGCAACTTACTTAATTATCAATTTTATAGCAATTCTATCCCTCAAGTCATTTCATAACTTCACCTACTAAACATCCATACTGTCATACTCCACGGAGACTTTTCTCTGAGAAGTTCATCAACCAAAGAGTCACAGACAATTTTGTGAAAACACACCTTTAATGGGAGCCTCTTTGAACACACAGGCCTGTTATAGGAATTTTGGATCTAAGCAACCGCAGCACCTCGCACATCTCATTCTCCATCATCTCCCTCACACAGATGATTAGGTGTGCGGTGACCAGAACAGATGTGAAGCCGGAGTGATTGAATCGCAAAGCAAGCCAAATGAAAGAATTGATTGTCCTAGCGATCTTGACGTGTGTGAAATGAGCACGTAAGCCTCTGACACTGATATCCACGGCGTTATTAGGATTCTCCTCAAGTTCGCTCGTGATCCACTGATGCATGTTCTGACAGCTGCTTCTTGGGGTTGACATTCACGCCAAGTATGGGTATTAATGTGGATGGATCTGAGTAGCTCTTATGATCGACTATTCAGGGGACTTGATATTTATCAGCAGGGTGAGATGAGATTAGAGGTGGATGACAGGGTAAAAGAGTGGATTTGGAATTGTCTCTACTGTATTCTTCACTATAGAGCATTGATGTTAAATTAGATTGCGTCGCATTCCTACACAAAATCCTTGTGAGCTTGTGAATCTCCTCTTTGCCTTTGAGGTTTCCTTGGAGAGGCTGGCAGATATTGTTGAGGCAGTATTGATAAACACAAACAGACACTTTCATTAGTATGCAAACTTCATGTGGTGGTACAGTTTTGTTAGACAGTAGCGCTGCTTTTTCATAGAGTGTATATGCATTCATGTAAATTGGCTGCTCCCCTTGTCAGAATTTGACATTTTCTCATTGCATAAACATGAGTCACATTAGGCAAATGTAGAATCTAGACGCAGAGGCACGGTATGGTTTGGCAAATTAATAAATTTCACTTTCTTTGTGTCTATAGTGTAACCTGAAAAACAAAAGAAGTTGATTGGTCAGTGTGATATACAGCCATTATGAGAGTAACTTTTGAAAACTATTACATTACCATTCATTAATAATAAAAATAACCTACAACAACCCATTTAAACTTTCAAGGGTCCCTGCACGGCTTGTGTGTGACATCTGCAGCCTCTCCTGAGCCAGTCTGTATTCCGCTTTGATCCTGGCTGATTATGCAGCGCGAGGTTCACCTATCATGAAAGTTGAGACGTGCTGTGACCCAGCCTCCCGAGCTGTAAATACAGAGGTGCACTCAGACAGCTGGGCGAGGAGAAAATGTTAATTAGGACTTCTTCTTTGTCGACTAATACTACAGTATCCGTCGCTGGTTTACAAATACATCGCCTGCAATTATTAAACCAAATTAAGATGCTGTTTTGCTCCTCCCTAATAACGGCTTTCCCTGAAAGCGTTGCACTTTCTGTCTGAGCTTCCCATGTCCCTTCTTCACTAATCCCTTCCTCTCATTAGCCTCATCCTTTATTTTATGGTATTTCACATTTTATATTCAAGGCTAATGGTTTATTAACACAAAAATGTGTCACAGTGTCTGTGACAAAGTACAAATTTAGAGGAGTTGATAGAATTACACACTTTCTAGCTTTCTAATCAACAGTTGTAAACAGTAATATGCTACATGATGACAGTTTAACTGAAAATTCCCTTTACTGCGGTATAGAAGTCATTTCAGACTTTAGAGGTAGTTATTAACAAAATAGTTAGAACTCAGTCCTTAAACAATATTACACATTCCTTTGGCTGACACATTCCCAGGTGTCTCTTAAGAAGAAATTGCGATGAGTCTGCATATCTTTCACACAATCTTTTTCTAGAGGCTGCTACATGAGAATATTCTGAGATAATCAATATACTCTAAGAAAGCAAGAACCTGATATCTCTGAAGCATATTTTTGTGTGGGAAGTGGGAACTGGGCGTGTCCAAATAGATCATAAGACTCATCAGGTGTAGAAAAAGGCCAAGTTGGGTAATTTGGATCGCAGACCAACCCACATTTTGATTTGTGACATTTGCATTAGGTTACATTTCTTACCATGGATATATTTCTTAGAATAAACTGTCATCCTAATAACAAGTCTAGCAAAAAAAAATAAAAAATAGGTGGCATGAGGGATTAACCACAATGCACCATTACCATTCAATTACAATGAACTCTATCTCAAACCAGGCTTATGTTAAGACTTAAGACAACCTGTAGACTGGAAGAAAATTTCCCATTTTGTCTCGGAAAATATCAGCTGACACATAAAGAATCTTGAGCCTGTGACCCTATGCCCACTTTTTATTATAAAGCGTGAGTGACTCCAGCCTTTATCTTGGACCAAGAGAATTCATTTTTCTTAGCTGTAACGCTTAATCTGAATGTCGGCTATTTTACTGTTACGTCGCCAGGAGAAAAAGCACTTTGCAAGAGTCCAAGTCGGATCGCTCCCAGAGTCTAGCAGTGGTCACCTTCAGATGACAAGCCTCATCTGTCTCTCGCTCTCCCGTTTTTATATATATTCTATCAGCCATTGTTGTAGGTGTCACTCTCTCTTCCCTCCAACCCCTCTCTCTCTTTCTTCCCCCTCGTGTCGCTCTCCTCCTAACCTCTGTCTTTTAGTCTGTGGCACTCGTTCCTTCCTCCTGTCTCATTCTGAGATTGTTGTCACGTTCCCTGTGCCCTCTCCTTCCTCATCTTCTCCCTCCCGCTCCTCTCTCTCTCTCTCTCTCTCTCTCTCTCTCTCTCCCTCTCGCTCTCTCTATCTCTGTGTGTCTGCTGTCTTGTGCGGTGCTGCAGGGCTCAGGCTGATGTAATTTATGCTATCTCCTTCGCTAGTGTGAGAGGAGAGCGTCCTGAAGCCAACGCTCTTCATGCAGAGTGCTCCTATGGGAGGCTGTGAGCCAAGACTGACTGACTGAGCTAGTCTCTCTCTCTCTCTCTCTCTCTCTCTCTCCCTCTCTCTTTCTCCCCATCCCCCTATGCACAATGCCCTGGCCACATGTGAAAAAACCCCACTAAATGTGAATTGCGGCACGGGCTAATTGAAGGCACCACATAATAGCTGTCAGCTCCAAAGGTAATTGGACGTGGCGTCACAGGTATTCGTTCTGCGGTCAGCCATTATGCCAAAATGTCAGGGGTGTATCAGGACCACTTAGTGTAAGTGAAGATTTCATATTCAGCGTGGGTTTGGGAAAGCGTGCGATTCTGTGGTGTACGAGTGAGGACAATCTGTCAGGAGTTCATGGGCAGATTGGATTTTTAGCTGCGGTAAACAGTTGAGGTTGGGTCTTGGAACAGGAGATGATTTGATGTTGACTGAATATGTTTATGTATGTTTGCAGGATTGTGAGCCATTCCTATGACAACAGAGAAGGCTTTGGCTGGGGAAATGCAGAGCGCGATGGAGGGTGACGCCAGGAGAACCAATCAGGTGGGAGCGCTGCGGAACTCACAGCAGCTGTAGATCATTTTACTCCGGCCCCTCAATCACTCGGGGGCCTTCCGGCTCGCCGTTTGATATGCAAGGCAGCTAGCCTCTCTGCCTATGCCAGCAACTTAACATCTTAACATCTCGGAGCAGCGCACACTACACCGTGCATTTGATGGCTGCCTCAAATGATCAAAGATATTCATTTTGGCTTTAATTCACTTCCCAAGACAATTATGCATGCCACTTGGACTCAGAATTAAAGTATTTTCATTAAAGACAAAGGATGGTGATTCTGCTGATGGCGTAACATTTGAAGCTGACTCACTTAGAGGAAGGACTATATCTCTCAGGTTCCAGAGGACCACGGGGACATGGATGATAGCTCAGAGAAGACCCCCAGCAAGGCCTCCAAATCCCCCCAGAAAACCAACAAGCGGCCCAAGACTGTCCCGGTCAAAGTCACTCTACTCGACGGCTCAGACTATGAGACTGCAGTGGAGGTATGCTATTTAATTGTCATTGCTTTGCTGTACAAGAAAGATGGAGAAAATGCCTCATCAGTGCACTTTACATTTAAAGAGATAATTAGCTTCTAGTAGGCGTTCAATTTGAGTCACAAACTACACAATGTTCCCTTTCCGAAGAGTTATCCTTCGGGAACTTTTTACTTTTTAGCAATGCTGCAAATGTGGATGAAAGAATTAGAAGGAAGATGTCAAAAGGTGGTTTTGCAGTGCCTCTCTTGTGCTTGGCTCGCTTTCCATGCTTGAAATTCATATCTCGCTCTGCAAGGTGACAAGAAAGAAAGCATTTTAAGAAAGCTGGTGTACATCTCCCCCGTTTTGAGCAGAGCCCTTGACTCAGCACACCACACCACAGTACACCACAGTGGGATTTAGTCTGCCTCGTGCTGCTGAGGGTAACACATACTACTGACTCAGGGAATGCAGTTCTGTTGCTATTCTCACCGAGAGTGGGAGTGAGAGGGGGGGAGCGAGGAAGAGACAAGCTCAGTATTGTGGGGGATGGAGGATTCGAATGAGCAATCCTGCGTTTCCGTGCGTAGTGACACTTTAACCTTTTGTGTTAGTAAACAGACGGGCGTGGCCTGGTGAATCCACGCTGCCACCGGGTTCATTTTACAGCACTCCACCCGCCCAACATGATCATGTATGGCAGAAAATTGACTAAAATGAAGCGAGGGGTGTTTAAGGGCCGTTCCACACATGACTGAGGGAGATTCCGGGCTGGACTTAACAGCGCTGCCATGAATCACATTAAAGCCAGCGCTGTAACCCCATTGGCTGTTGCCGGTGATGGAGTGTGGTGTGTGACGGGAATGATCTTGTTGGCCGCTGCTCGGCCTTATTCGTGTCAACCGTATTCCTTTTATGGCTAACTGTCACCCACGTGACCTCACATATATTAGTTACAGCAGCCAGGGAGCACAGAAATATGTCACCAATCCTGACTGAGGTATCCCCCACACACACACGCACACTCTTTCTCTTTCTGTCGTGCATGCATGCACACACATACACACACACACACTTCTTCATGTCACCTGGGCAGTGACATCAGAGGTATTGGGCTTTGACAGGAAATCCATACAGTTGACAGATGAGTGCTCTTACGTTCGACCGGGGAGAAAATAGAATGGGAGAGGGAAAGAGCAGCAGGAGGAGATGGAGAGAGAGTGGGGGAGGGAAAGAGAGAAAGATGGAGAGGGGTTAGGTACCTTGAAAGGAGAGTACAGTGCTGGTTTGTGTGTGTGCGAGTGTGCGAGTGTGTAGACGAGGAGCCACACAATGGAAAAAAGGGCAAAGAAGGACATACTGATGAATATGGTAAAATCCCCAGGTATCATTATGGTAATTACAGTAATGATGTCCGACGAGCAACTGGCCCCGATGATATAAACACAGAGCGGCAGTCTGCACTTCTCTCCTATTGATCTCTGGCTCACAACATTATAGATATTGATTGAGCGCAGTGCATTTACATTGTCCAATCCTTAACCTCAGGCCATACTGTTAATGCAAGAACTCCCACACCTGCCTACCTAGCTGCTCTCAAACCTAGACTATTGAGACACACACACACACACACACACACATAGGGAGACTAGCTATTATCTATTTCAAAAACATCTGACATTAAATTTTTTTAATGAAATCCCGAGGAGACCATTGTGTCCATATTATAACTACTTAAACTTTGGCTGAACTAAATTTTCTTGGCACGGGTCCAGCCCATGAAATGCTTATATTCATTTTCACGGTTCAATCATTTTGACTGGTTCACCACAGGACCATCTGAGTTTCCCAATTCATGGGACTGACACGGCTGTCTTTGGGTCTGCTTTCCTCACTTCATTGTATTCTGTGCGGCTGATATTTCAATGCTCAGCTGTAACCACAGTATTTAAGAGGTGCTTTACTCGTGTGTGTACAGTGGTAGCCATTGTGAAAGTCCCCATTCCTGCATTTATCCTTCGTCTATCCTGCATTAGCTCTGTAGATAGTTCTTTCTTTAAGGTTTAGGGTAGCACCACATAAGTAGCCTATATTGTTATATAAATGTGTAATGTCGCTCAACCAACCAAATAATTCCTGTAACTTCCCATTGCTGATTTTTCCAAGCAGTTCCTCTTGGGGAGAGAGTAGGGCTGGGCGATATGGTTGAAATCAATATCATGATAATCATAAGGATTTTTCTCGATATCAATATATATCACGATATGGTTCATGTACGCAAAATCACGTTAAATAATCAAATTAATGTTCATCTCATTGAACCGAATGGTAATGTCAGGTGTGATGTCAAACAAAACAGAAATATTCAAATAATATTCCTACCATACCTCATTTTATGAGAGTTTTTAAGTAAAATTTGCTTGTCATCATCAATTTAGACAGCAGAAATGTGTGTCACGATATTAAAATATCTTCATATCATTACGATATGATTCCACTGAAAGACGATAAACGATAATATTGAATTATCGCCCAGCCCTAGGAGAGAGACGCAGCAGCAGCAACAAGCATGCAGTACAAAAGTGGGACAATTGTACAATGGCTACAACTGTACATAAACACAGGCTATTAGCATTCTGCCCACAGAGCGCTCAGCGCCTGTACACTCAAACCGCCTCCTCAGAGGAAACTACCAGTCCCTTGAAATGTGAAATTCATATGGTCATGTGGTTAACGAGTTAAATCAAAATGAATGATTCATGGGACTGGGACCAGGCTCAGTCTCTCCTCAAGTAGCTTAAAGGATGATAAAAAAAAGTGTTTATCTATGTTCTGTATCCTTCCTTCCCTGTTTCTAAATGTAATAACAACAATCTAATAATTTTTCGGTGTCTTGCTCAAGGACACTTCAGCAGGATGGATGTTGAACCCAGGCCTTCTAGTTGAAGGGCGGTCTTTCTAACCACTAGGCCACCCAAGCTCCAACTTGTTTATATTGAGCTTCATTTGAGCTATAGAATGGTATTGAGCGCTGCCTTCTGGGACAACAGAAAACCTGGGATGTCTTATCATCCAGTCGTCCCTGTTCCACTGCATGACATCTTTGATATCACTGGGAACTCTAGAATTTTTACTTTCAGTTAGGATCGAGTGCTGTAGCTGAACAAAGCCTGGCTATCTAAATTGTATTGCATTGTAAGACCTACAGCTATACAGGCTAAGTTTAATACATCTTTATAGTTTCTCTCTAGCTACTCAACTCCACAGTGCTATCCATGCACTTACATTACTTAAAGTAGCCAAGTTCAATAGATCTGCTATGTCCTTGGCCAGCTATTAACCCATCCACACACATACTGTCTCTCTTCATCTTGTTTGCATGGGTGAGGCGATCGGCAAAATGGATTTCTAGGATTACGCCAAATGGCTGCTAACACAATCAGCCCATAGAACTAGTGGCAGAAATGTGATTGGAGCCAATTGGAGCGACGACGGAATCTCATCAACAGCTCCTGAATTGGTTGCCATGCTTGGGGGACCACCTGAAATGTGTGTTGCAATTTCATTTTGTTGGAAAATCGAATATATGCTCGGCTCCCCAAAAAATCTCAGGCTGCAGCCTCTGCCTGTTAATCAGCGCTGTACTCTCCTTACTTTGCCCATAGCAGCTTCATAACACTGCAGCGGGATCTTGCTATTTATTTGACTAAGAGACAGGTTACATTTAATGGTTAATTAATTAACCTGTCATACATATTTAATATTTATTGTATGGCGATTATACTGCTGGCTTTCTCTTACAAGAGCTGAACAAAGCTGCGTGGCCCTGTAGTAACCAGAGATAGAGAAAGTGAGAGAGGGCACACGCATACACAGAAGGGACCTATTACTTCTGTTTCCATGGTAACAGCTGCTTGGTTGCTTTGTCGCCATAGGAGCCAGGTTTCCCTGGGAGATGAATATGGCGTGTGTGTGTGTGTGTGTGTGTGTGTGTGTGTGTGTGTGTGTGTGTGTGTGTGTGCATGTGTGTGTGAAAACAGCATTTGCCAAGGCCGCCTGTGCAACCCACAGAGCCCTTGTTTTCAGCCCTGAAGGGCTAGAGAGAAAATAGGTGTGGTCTTGTGAGACACCAGGGATGTGAAATGCAATTCCTCCCCTTATATAGGCATAGTCTACTGTATGTAGCTCCTCCCACTCGACAGGGGCGAGGACATACTGAGTCGTGAAAACATCTTTCAGCCCACAAGGGTTGGGTTTTTATGTTGCTGGTATTTGCCTATGCTTTCATGTTATAAAATATGAATAAAGATAATGAGAAACATATATTATCTAGCTAGTGTTTTATGTAGTTGACCACCAACCCCCCAATTCCATAATGAAAACAATATCTCACAGAGCGCACTGTGGTATCAATCTCCATGATATCTTTATGACCTTGCACTGTTACACTCTACGTCTTTTTCTCTCTGTCTCTGTGTTGTGAGAACCATGTCTGTGCAAGTGCACCTGCACCGTGTCACCTGCCTACATGCTGCATGTGCTCATCTGTGCATGCTTATATGTCTCTGTGTGTGTGTGTATGTGACAGAAATTTGCCAAGGGCCAGACCCTGTTGGACATGGTGTGTGGCCATCTGAACCTGCTGGAGAGGGACTACTTTGGCCTGACTTTCCAGGACACGGACAACACCAAGGTCATACACACACACTGGATGTTCTATATTATTTCATAAAGGTTGATCCAGTTCTTAGCACAAAAATAACTTCTAATATGTCAGTTATTGATCATTTTTATTTCTGTTGTTGTGCAGTAATTGTAATATTCACAATTGTAAGTAATTATTCTGTATAAAAGATTCTCCCACTGTATAGCATCTCTGTCGGGTGAAAACCTTGTATCTCCAAAATGTCTGCTTTTCAGGAACAGCCTTGTTTTAGCTTGATGACAATGTGTTTTTGACAGAGTTTTTGAAAGAGTTTCTTCAGCCCAAGAGGTGGGACAATTTCCTCAACCCACATGGGACCATGTAATCCTTCAGTTAAAGTGAAAACATGAAAAGCACCAAAATTGTTGAGTTACGAGTTTTTCAAACAGCAATGGCAATATGTATTCAAACATATTTGATGATCTTGGTTTCAGAGGTAGAAAAAAAATGCAGTGCTGGGGCTATAGCCCTGGGAAATAGGTTTTATAATTGATATTCACAATAAGTCCTGAAGGGAAACTGCTGCATTTGCCATTCAATTTTTTCTTCTCCATGTGTGAAGACTTAGGTCCCACTGAGGGGAATAGCTTTGTAGAGTCCAAGGCCAAATACACACTGTATATACTGATGATGAAGTGTGTGAGAGAGAAGAAACCCTTTACAACTATCTTTGAAGAACTTATGTTGGTTGGGTTGTGTCACTGATTTCAGAGGTAAATGGCTAAATGTAGTTGTCATGAGAGACTGGGCTAGCCTGGGATTGTCCTTTTTAGATGTAATAAAGCAATAAGACCCCGATTGCCCTTTTAACCGTGATTGGCGGCGTGGTCCACTTACAGCCTGAGAGTGGCACAGATGGCCTTTAACCTTTGAAATGTGATTAGAGTGTTTGGCCTTTTAAAACTGGCACACAGGGTCTACAGCGCACCATCAAGGCTTCCCTTAGAAAGCTCAAGTGACATTAAGCCAAGCGAGCTGGATTCAACTGGCATTTATACCCCCAATATTAAGGCACTCGTGGTTTATAGAATCCTCCATCCCTTTCCTTGTAGTGTGAATATATTTGGCTTTCGACTAGGGAAATAGAAGTGAAAAAGAAAGTGCAGCAAGTGAGGTACAGTAGTACTGAAAGGGGCTCTTAAAAAAGGGGCCACGGATGGTTTTGCTGAGGTGAGGTGGATTTTCTCAAGAGGGATTTTGTCTTCTTTTTATCAGAATTGGTTGGATCCCTCAAAAGAGATTAAGAAGCAAATTCGAGGTAAGAGCAGCAGCCACACACACACACACACACACACACACACACTCACACACGTACAGTCCAACAAAACCACACACATTTTATTTTAATGAACCGGCACTCCTTCGCAAAAACCAGTATTAACTCTGTGTTGCCGGTGGTTTGTCCACAGTTGGCTCCTGGAGCTTTGGATTTTCTGTCAAGTTTTATCCCCCAGACCCCTCCATACTCATTGAAGACATCACCAGGTAATCCAACAACAGGGACTTCTTTATCTCAGTATTCATAGCAAAAGAATGGACTTTTAAAACAATACAGTTGGATTTGTGTCTCTGTGATCTTTGCACAAAGTGTACAGTATGTCACTACAATGTAGGTTTGCCTGTATGTATTATGGCTGTTGTATATAGGAGGGTATGTTTGCATTGATAGAATATATCTACAATGCTCCCATCAGGACTGTAGTCAAGACCAACTAAGTCCAAGTCAATTCCAAGACCAGGTCCAGCTGAGTCTGAGTCAAGACCATGTCCAAAAGGAGGTCGAGACCAAGTCAAGACTGAGGCTAGAGCAAATTGAATTCTATTCAAGACCAAGACCGAAATAGGCAATAAACAGTGTAAATGTCTTTCCAAATGTAAAAATAATGCTGAAGGAGTTTCTTAACGACAACAAAGATGTAGATCTATCTGCAGGAGCTCTGTACTTTACCCCCTACTTTACCCAACATCCAATTTATATGGATGTTGGGTAACCCCAACATCTATATAACCCCTTATCAGAGAAAAGTGTTCTCAGGACTGGACTCAAGACCAAGACTAGACTCAAGCATTACAGCCCTGGCTACCATAATAAACCAAATATCTGTTTGTGCCTGCGGCATCTTTGCCTCCAATCTCCTGTGTTTCTCTAGGTATTACCTCTGCCTCCAGCTGAGGGACGACATCCTGTCAGGCCGTCTGCCCTGCTCCTTCGTCACCCACGCCCTGCTGGGCTCCTACACCGTCCAGGCCGAGCTGGGAGACTACGAGGCCGAGGAACACGGCCCCGATTACGTCAATGACTTCCGCTTCGCTCCCAACCAGACGCACGAGCTAGAAGAGAGGGTGATGGAGCTGCACCGAAACTACAGGTCAGAGGGCCCGGTAAATCGGAGGAAATGTGGATGGGTTTTATGATGTTACTAATTCAATTGAATGTTAAGATCATAATGGCAAACTTACTTAGAATTAAAAGCATAAGATCACATATCACATAGACAAAAACAGAAACAGAAAACCAGACAACATAACAGCTTCAAGAGCCATTGAAAGCAAAGGAATAAAAATAAGTCTTAAGATGTTTTTTTTAAAAAGCCAATCAAGGTTATTTTTGTTGATTTGTGTGATGAATATGAAAGACGTGATGGATGAGATTATGTGTGACATCTGTACCGTAGGGGCATGAGTCCAGCAGAGGCAGAGGTGAACTTTCTAGAAAATGCCAAGAAGCTCTCAATGTATGGAGTGGACCTGCATCACGCCAAGGTACAAAGAGACCATCAAGGCTTCCAAACCTTTCATCTGTCCACACAGTTTTCATGTTTCTAATTTCTGATTCTCTGTGCCTCTGCCCACCAGGATTCGGAGGGCATTGACATCATGCTGGGTGTGAGCGCCAACGGTCTGCTCATCTACCGAGACCGTCTGAGGATCAACCGGTTCGCTTGGCCCAAGATCCTTAAGATTTCCTACAAGAGGAGCAACTTCTACATCAAGATCCGCCCCGGAGAGGTAAATACACACTGTCATTATCTTGTCCTTTTGCATCTTGCTTGATTTAGTAGCAGTTCACTGCACAATTACTGCAAGCACACCCCCACTAAAACAGCTCATAACAGTTGTTCTTCCAAAGCTGAGACAAGTGGAATAAAGCATGATATGGTAAAGAGACAACTTCACATTTCTATTTCATGGTTTCACAGTTGTTGAAATTACATCATTGTCTCTCTTGACTCGTTCCAAGCTGCATAAATAGTCATTTCATGGTTCGATGAAAGTGTTACTTCTGAGATTCATCTGGAGTAAACCGTGTGATAACTGACGAGGAGTATCTTTTCAAACACTATTTATAGCTATTTGAGATACCACTCTTAAAGATTAGTGTGATAGGTCATGTTTTTGTGCTTCTGAAAAAAAAAGGCTGTCTTCCTTTATGCCGACTTCAAAGCATGTTTGGCCAGTCGAGGATTTGCTTTCATCAAGGATTTTGCTTGCGAGTGTTAGTATCGCATTATGGTCGCTCTGGTTTTCAACTTTAAAATGATTATAAATTGCTGGTTTTTTTCCTTCATTCTTGGCCTTCAGGATGTCTACAGTCTGTTTTGTATACACTGTTAAACTGACATTGACATCTTCATAGTGAATAGTGAGGCCATTCTGTGCATACAGTTTGTTCCACAGATCTATGGGCTTAAGTCAGCTGTCACTTCTAATTTGCCTAGAGTGTCATCACTGTGTTTTCAAGGACTCTTATTCTAACGTGTCCCCAGAGAATATATGTGCAACAAAACTTACTTTTAAATTATGAAAGGAATACTTCTGTCTTTGAAAACTGCCAGACCTGCTAGTTTGATAATAACCTATTGATTAGAAAGCCTCTTCCTCTGTTCAGACCATTGAATTTCTGATGGAGTGAGTGCTCATTTGTGGGTCGGTTAGAGATGGAAAATCTACCTGACATGGCAGCGGAGAACATGAGAATATATTTCTGCGAGTAAACAGAAAAACAAAATTGATTTTTCCATTGAGGCAGAGTAAACACAATTCACCCCGCCACCGTCGCTCCGTCTTCCCCTGCACTCCCTCCCTTCACTCTTCTTTTCTTATCCACTTCCCCTCCTCCGCCACCTCTGCTGTTTTCCTTCACTCCCCCAGTATGAACAGTTTGAGAGCACCATAGGCTTCAAGCTGCCCAACCATCGGGCTTCTAAGCGTCTGTGGAAGGTCTGCATTGAGCACCACACCTTCTTCAGGTAGGACATGACACACACAGATACACAGACAGGTTTTTTTTTTTTGCACTGCAAGTGTGACACGTTGCATGCACTGTAACACTTTGCACAGTAGAGTTGTCCTTCAAGTGACACTCATTATACAATGGTCTCATGAGTTGAATCCATAATAACCTCTCTCTCTACAAAATCCTCATCAGAGCGTGTCGGTACCTACACAGTGTAATGAAGCGTACTGCATTAGATAAGGGGATGTAGAATATCTGGGCGCAGAATGTGAATAGTTGTGGCAATTTTTGCGTAAACCGAATCGTCCTGTAGGTTGGTTTCCCCGGAACCGCCTCCCAAAGGCTTCCTGGTGATTGGCTCCAAGTTCCGCTACAGTGGGCGGACCCAAGCCCAGACCAGACAGGCCAGCGCTCTGATTGACAGGCCTGCCCCACAGTTTGACCGCTCTGTTAGCAAGAGGTACCTGCTGCCCCGAAGCATGGACGGAGGTGAGAACACTGCTGACTCCACTCTTCTCCCATAACACTATGATACCTCACCATCCCCAGTTAAGATATACAGTTGGACATTTTTAGCTTCATACGTTCACTCATTTTTTCTGGATTATGTTGTGAATCATTGGTATGTTTGTGTATGTCTTATTTGAGATAGGTGGCCCTGTTAAATGCTGTACAGTGCATTTGTCTGTCCCCTTGACTGACTGTTGCCTTGCTTTCCCTCCTCCACAGCCTCAGCTCTAGGCGACAGCATGGACCAGCTGTCCCAGCGAAGCTCCAGCGAGCGCACCCAGTTCATGTCCAGAGAAGACCTGGACCAAGAGGGCAGCCTGGACCTAGACCATGATCAGTACCACTATGACCACGACCAGGACGAGGACTTGGACCAGTATCACGACCAGGACCAAGATCAAGATCCGGACCAGACTCGGAGGGGCGTCTCCACTCCCAGCAAGACCTTGGAGCTTAAGGTACAAGACGAGAGAATACGACACTTTCCAAATACACTGGAATTGTTTACTTGCTTCCGTTCTCTCGTCTTTTCTTGTTACCTTAGTTGAGAAAGCCTGGAAGTTGTACCTTTTTGTGTACATATAGTATGCATACATTACGTGTTATCATTCAGAAGAGGAGAGCATGTAATATATTGGGCCATAGCCCCGTCAATAACCTCCGTAATCATCAGATTGTACACCACATGGTAAATGGAATACTCACCTGGTGAATGAGATATTACACTCACAATTTGAAACTGATTTCACAGTTTTGAGGTGAGTACAGAGAAATCTCCAACAGCAGTTCCACTGGGCTGTAAAAAAAAAAAAGTAAAAGTACGCAGCACCTGCAGCGCACCGCATCTGAAAAAATCCCTCATGAACTTTTGACTAACACTCCTCATCCCTCTCTCCCGCTTTCCTTTTTATTTTAGAATGTAAATCCCTATCCCCATTCTGTCTGTCCTCGGCCTGATTTCTACCTTTCTCTGCTCCTCTCTTCTGCGCTCTTCTCCAATCTCAAGACTTCTCAGTATGGTTTCAAGGCACCCTGCTCTCCTCTCCGTTTCTTAAATCTCCTCCCAAAATCTAACTTGACCTCTTTTTTTTTTAAACCCAGCGTCCTCCCCTCTAACAGTTCTTCTCTTCTCCCCCCTGCTGTAATGTTAACACACCTTGCTAACTGCCGCTCTCTTTTTTCTCTGTCCCCCTCTCTCTCTCTCCACCTCCTCCTCCTCCTCGCTTGCAGGGTGAGGAGGCAAGCTCGCCTGTAGACTCAAAGCCAGAGGTATTTTGGCCATGGGCACTAGTGTCTGTCTGTGTGGTTTTGATTGTAGTTGGTCATGCACAGTACTGTGTGTTTGTTCAGCATGGCCTGCCCCCCTTTTTGATTGTTTATTTTGCCTCTGCAGGGAATGTTATTTCTTATCGTGTATATCATGTTTATCCACGATTCCATTGTGTACAATCCACAGGAATCACTCTTCAGATGAATAGACATAAAACATTAGATAAACATTTATGCAGGCTTTTCTTATCTGGTCAGAGTAATTTTTTCCAGAGTTAGGCCATTGGGAATCAATTTCAGTGCAAATTCATGTTAGATTTATATATTAGGCATTTATCCTTAAAGTGACTTAAACGATGCAACAGTAGTGGAATAAGCTTTTTTTCACTTGTCAACACATGTTCAATAGCGTGCATCTATTACAGTGGCCCTGTGTGTACATTGAAATTAGAGGGATTAACTGTCATTAGTGGGATAAACAGATGGTGCTGAACTGAAACGCTGCTGATGATTTAGTGAAATCAACTGTTCTTAAGTTGATAGATCTCCTGGCACACCAGCTGAGATACCCAAAAGACTAATAGGATTATTAAGTAAAAGTAAAGCTGGCGTCAAAGATGTACCGTCGCTCTGTTTTATGTCTTGTAAATATTCACAAATTCATTTTAGACTACTTTTCATCAGTGTATATATATGGTAGTTGTCGTTCCTGTATGTGTAGTAGTGTTATCTACTACTGGACCCAGTGGGAAGTAATGACTGTGCCTAGTGGTATTGCATTTAAGTCATTGAGGGGTCTGGTCACTCATAGTTTTGTAATGCCTCCACACTAAATGTTTGGATAACGAAGTATAGGAATAATCTCCTTCTCCAAACATTTATGCTCATCAGTCTGTAAGTGTCTGCATTAATTGTCAGTTGGCTGATACTGGAATGGACTGTCCCTGTGTCCTTGGCAGAACATTAAATGGCTAAACTGTTTAAGTCCAAAGATGCTGTGAACTGTTTCTGCCTGTCTGTCCGTCCGGCTGCCTGCCTTTTTGACTCACCTGCAGCACTTTACCTCTTTGTCTCTGCACGCATCCGTTCTCCACCCCCAATCCTCAATCTCCTGCTTTGCTTACTACCCCCACTTCATCTCAATTGCCCCACCTTGGGCTCTCCCATCTGTTGGACAAGGATCTTGCCATCCCTCGGCCCAAACAAGAGGTACTGCTTGTCCTCTCTCTTTGCCATGTGCTGTATGTGACCCTTACCAGGTGTGCTGTGTTGTCCTACCTATCACTGTGCCTGTGAATTACTGTTAGAATAAATAGTGACAGCGATAGAGTTGGTGTTAACTAAGTCCAATCAATTCAGGTCTTTTTTTCCACAGCTTCATAATCATTCTGTACACTATTATCTTAAAATTAATATCATGGTTGTGCATGTCCCTTTCATATTTTATCTGAACATTGTTATCAGTTGAAGGTAAGGTTTGGATCAGTAAATGAATACAAACCCAAATGGGAAAGCATTCATCTTCCAAAGGCTGTGATGTGCTCACCAAGGCAAGCCTTATTTATCACAATTAACTTTAGAACATAAATACTTTAGTAAGACAGTGCAGCAACATAGCCCTGAGGGAAAATATCAATACTTCATTAAGGCTTTGTCACTGTGATTGGGGAATCTTTGAACCGATAACTGCACCTTCTTTATAGACCTGGGCCTTAGTCAATCGGAAAGGTCCCTGGATCTCTTTTTGTTAAAGATATCTCATCCAAAAGCAGAAGAAAAATAACACAAACACTATTTTTTTTTAGTTGAGTATAATAAGGTCTATATCCGTAGTCATTATCCAGTCTTCTGTTCTCCATCCATGCGGTGCAGAATTTGCCTCACCCTACTAGACAAGAAACAGACTGAAACAGACTGAAACAGACCCATTTTTCTGTAACATTCATGCACCACACCATCACCAGAATTTAATCAAACATGGAATTTCAAGATGAAACACAACACCCCCCCCCCCCCCCCCCCCCCCCCCCACACACACACACACACACACACACACACACATTAATTTTCAACTTAAATCCATGTCTAGCTTAATTCTGGAAATGTTTATAATAGGAATATAATAGATTTTGAACTCGGATTTTAACTCATTGTAATTTGTGTCCATGATCTGCCTTCCCCTGTGTGAGCAGCAGTTCTTGGATAAGCCGGAAGATGTTCTGCAAAAGCATCAAGCGAGCATCAATGAGCTGAAGAGGGCTCTGAGGCAGCCCAACAGCAAGCTGGCCCAGCGGGAGAAACGCCTTTCCTCAGCTACTCCTCCAGGAGGAACCCCAGAGAGGAAACCGGTAAGAATGAGGCCCTATTCCCAAGTTGTGCTCTAGTACTAATGGTGCACACTCACTTTTATTCTTTTCCTATTTAATCACCATTGTTTTTTATAAATGTTGTATTGGAGTGGGAATTCCCCCTATCAGTCTTTCCTGTCCTTTTGCACACTATTTCCATTCTCTGTCAGAATTGATTCCTTTGACCCAAAATACAGAAAATGAGGAAAACAGTTCTTGAATATTAAACAGATATAAAAAGATACATCACAACTTTGTATACTCATAGGTCCCCAAAATACTGCTTTCACTTATTCAGTCCTTATGAATTTTAAATTTAGAATAAGCATTTATTTATGATATCAAAGATGGAAGAGTAGAGTATTTAGCTAGGCTAATGCAACTGTCTACTCTATGTCAACATAGGCGACTGGTGATGCCAAATTGATTGACAAGCAAGATGTTTATGAAGGAGCGCTGGATACTTGCTCTAAAGTGGAAAAGAATAAGACTTCCCTCTATAGACAGCACCCTGGAGGTGATACTTCTATGGGTAGAGACATGTTTGCGGTCGCACCTTGGAATGATACAGAGTCTATGGATAGTCACATTGGAAAAGAAACAAATATGAACAATAGTCTAACACCTTGGGATTCTTTGATAACTAGAACTGGAGGAGCAACATCCCCAAAGCATGAAATAGAACTGAGAGCAACAGCACTAATGGATTTGAACCCCATGGACAATGCTGTAGCGAGTAATGGGCATCCACATGATACCGTATTTACAAGGAATGCTGTTCAAGAGAATGGATATGGCTCTCCTCCTGCAGACAACCTGTATGCCAAACAAAGGACTGAAATGAAAAACAGAGAGTTGAGGCACTCTCAGTATCAGCACAACTTTCATCAAGAGAGAGACCAAAGAAGAGAGAGACCAAAGAACTTGGAAGCTCTGGTGGCAGTGGATTCTTTCCCAAAGGGCAATGGGAGCAGAATTGAAACTGACGCGAGGCATTGTGAAGCTTGGAAAACAAAAGACCCAAACCCTGAGAGAGCAAAAGATTGCAGCAAAAGTGGGAACTCGCACTCAGAAGTAACCAGAATAGTTCCTCTCAAGCCACAGAGATCAAAGAAGTCTTTGAATAAAGGGAACAAAGGTGTTGTAAACCCTCAAACACAAACCCAGGCCGATGGAGGCATCTTCGGTGCAGTTGGGGATACACAGATGACGAAATCAATAGAGGGGCCCTGGGAAAGTGGAAAGAGAGTGGATGATATTCCTGGACTGCAATCTGCCACAGACAGTGTCAAGCAAAATATGATGGGCACCAAACACCACACTGAAGCTACAATGTCATATCAGCAGCAAACTCAATTACATCAACAGCTTAAGAATGAGTTATTAGCCCAACAGGAGTTCAGGGATCCGATGGATATTACAGGACTAAGTCAGTGGACAAGTGGAGGTTTACTAGTACATGAAGACCGTCTTCAGAACTACCCAGAATTTAAAGACAATCTCTTGTCTAGCTCCAAGTTTTCGGCCAACCAAACAACTCCCCCTCGAACCCTTCCTCTGAAAACACAGTGGTCCAGAGAGACTGGCATTTGCACCAGACAGAGCAACATGGACACCAGCCACATCCACTACAGGAACTCCAGCCAAGAAACAACCAAGAGGAAGCAAGCGGTAAACCATCTGCCCCCTAACCTGTTTGTCAATCATCGGAAAGTAAAGCATTGCATGAGCTTCAGGCGATGTCGTGCAAATCTTGTTTTTACCATCTAAAAAAAATTACACACACATACTCTAGAACTCATGTGGCTGTGTATGAGAAGGTAAAAGCTCACGATCCTTCGCATCGCATCATTGACCGACTTAATTCACGTTCATGGTCTAGGGAGCTTATTGCGCTCTCTCTTGTTCCCCTTCGCAAAGCTTAACATCTGCTTGGCCATTTCAGAACCCTACAGGCCTTTAAGCAAAATTTCCATTGCTTAAGCTTCAGGCGTCCCTCTTATCCCACCTTAACTTGTCACGTTAACACCTGGTCATTCCTTCCAACATCATCCTCTTTCCTCACAGACTAAAGGTGGTTGCTGTTGCAAGGAGTTCAAGACCTTCCCACCATCTTTCTTTGAAGCCTTTTTTTGTAAATGTAAATCTTTTTTGTAAATGGCTGAGAAGGGCATTTGAACCAAATGTTCAGCCTTGGCACCTCTGTAGCAATAGCAGTCAATGGAAAGCCGATTAGGTGTAATCATTGGCTGCAGAGCTGCCAAAAATTTTCAGGGCTTAGGTATTCATATGCTGTATTTGTGAATATGAATATCTGAATCCTGAAAGGGAATTTTTTAATCTAACCTCTCAGTGCATGGCATTACCATTGCACTTGCAGTCATTTTTAATGATGTCAACCTGGGAAATACATCTTATGTGCATGCCACTGACAATAGCCTTAAGCTTTGTATGTTTATTTTACAAGTTTGGCCTAAGCCCTGTAGCTGATTGATGTATTACGTATTTTCATTTAATAAATAACAATGCAGTGAAGTCTGATAATCATTACAAAAAGCAATTAGCTTGAAAGCTTTGTGTAGAGAAAATGGCAAATGAGGTTTCACTCAATATGAAAATGAATGCTTTTATCCACCATGTGTTGTGCTGCAAACAGTACACCCTAACATAATGTCAGTGCAGTGACAGTGAAAACCACTTAATTCTCTTTTCCTCTACTCTCCTTTGCTAATATAATGCTGTGCTCAGGTATTATGGTTCATGGCTGTTGTTCACTTCTATGAACTGAAACAGGCTTTCTTGGTTCATTATTTATTTTTGCCGACTGTTTGTTTTCTTCTATAGGAGACACCTCCTACTCCTGCCATTCATGAGGAGCCTCTCAGCGAAGCCTCGGTGAGTCAGCTCTCAGCTCGTCTCTTATTCTTTTTCCTTCTCCTTCTTTGTCTTCCTCCTCCTCCTCCTTTTCAGCCAGGAAATGAGTAAACAAACCGCACGTTCACTTAAATCAGTTGCACATTTTTCTTCCCAATTCTGTGATTTGTTTTGTTTGTGCTTTTCTGTATTATTTTTGATATGCAAAACCTGGAAATTATTTCACTAATCTGATTTCATTAAGGGCTTCATGTAAATGCATTAATCGTTCTGCCATCTTTTCCACAGAGGGAACTGTGGGAGAGACGTCTGGGCTCCGTGTCAGAGGATGACCAGGACCACGAGACCCTGTACCTGAAGGAAACCCACCTGGGCATTGAGCGCAAATGTTCCAGCATCACGGTCAGCTCTACGTCCAGCCTGGAGGCCGAGGTAGACTTCACCGTCCTCATGGACCTCCACACAGGCATGGAGGAGTTCTCCAGGGGCATGACAGAGCTGGGCGAGAGAGATCTATCACCTGACGGGGGTCTTTGCCTGGGCATCGACCTGCTGCAGCACCAGGGCCCGTTTGAACCACCTCCTCCCTTAGTGGCCGCTCCTGTTTCCAGAGGAGCCAGCAGCAGCCCTCCGGCCAAGCAAATCCAGGCTGAAGAGGTCCGGCCAGAGGTCAAACGGCATGATGTGCAGGTAGACCAAAGTTATCCTCAATATTAAGGGTGTGTTCACACCAAGCATGTTTGAGGAAGTTTACTCTGGAGCATTTACTCCTGTAGTTTGGTTTGTTTGGGCAGGTGGGAATTCGAACTCAGTTGTGCAACAAATAACCGCACAGACTGAAAATACGGGTCTTGGTGCTCAGGTTGGTGCAGAGCAGTTCATTAGGAGTGAGAATGTAATCTGAACCAAATACAGGAAATTACCCCAAAATGTATTGTTTTATGGTTATAAGGAGATGCTTATATGCTTATATTCAGCTATTTCCTATTGTATTCTTAACTGTATGGACACCAGAGAAGGTAAATTATGGCAGAGAGTACAGATAAGTCCATTTTACCTAAAGTTACCTGTCACCCTGCCTCCGCCCAGGGTTAACCTATCTTTGCGGGATGACAGGTTACCAAAACACGTTTCTGGTGAGCCCATGCAACTTTTGTTTACAAGCCCTGGTTTGCTTGTAACTGGGCAGTGTGAACTGAAATGAACCAAATACAAAAATGCAACAAAGTAAACTTCCACTACGGGTCAGATGAAAATAAAACAAACTGTTGGTTTGGTCACACACCCTAAGTGTTTCTCACAGTCTTTGATATATTTTGTTGTGTCTTTTGTTAGTTGTTGTGTCCAGATTTATCCCTTGAATTATCCCTTTTTCTTTAGAGCTTAGAACTATTATGAATGTTAGTAAAGGACTATGGTAGCTAGAACAGTGCTTTAAACTCTTTTAGCTTGTGAGTGCTAACAATTAAATCTTGTTTTTCTTCTCTCAAGCCTGTTGTACCCAAAAAACCAAAGAGGTCAGTGCCAGTGTCCTCATCAGTGGACAGAGACCAGTCGTACAGAGACAGCAGCCGTGTCACCACCATCACAGCACTGAGCAGAGAGGCCAGTGATGTCATGCCAACACCGACGGTGAGGAAGACGGATGTCAGGACTGAGACGCAGCCCAATGGGTCAGAGGTCACCACCACCATTGTGGAGTTCACAGATCAGGTAATTAAGCATTTTAGTGAAAAATAAGGTAGATGAAAAGACATGTTTTAACTAAATATAAGTAAAAGCAAAAGTTTTTCTAAGATTTTTCATCCTGATGTGACAAAATTGACGCTAATAAATAGAATAAAAAAAACAAAAAACAATAATACTTACTTCTCTAGTCAATAGAAAATGTGATTTCCTGATTTGCATGGCCGCTGTTCTGAATATGACAAGTCACATAATGAATTTTTACATTTCAGGACCATGGTATCGGTGGCTTAGGCGAGGTTTCATATTCTACGAGAGAGAGTGTATCCCCCGTGAGTACATACTGACTTACCTTTCCAATTTTAACTCAACCTGCAGCACGCTCATTCTAGGTCTCCAGGGCTTAAACCTACTTCTCCCACAATGTTAGAATCAGACTGTGAACCAGAGACCTGCATTCTTGAGTGTCTGCCTGACTGCATGTCCTACAAAATTTAAAAAAGGAAAAGAAGACAGTCAAGTATTTTTGTTTTATAATCTGTAATGATGCATATTTTAGTGTGTGTGCCTCGCTGTTCTACTATTTTAATTGCCTAATTCCATCACCTGTTCTACTCTGTCAGGTACATATGGGCAGTCTGGGAAGAGAGGCGTCAGGGTCGCCGATCCTCGTCACTGAAAACGTTACCTCGGCAACCACTCACGTCACCAAGGTAGTGAAGCCTAAAAACTTGCGAAACATACCACTTCATGTATAATTATGGTAAATCTGGTCTAGCTCTGAAGCCTATTAAAAGAAAAGCCCATTGCGTGTTGCAGACGGTGAAAGGAGGATATTCAGAGACCAGGATTGAGAAGAGGATCATAATCACAGGAGACGATGATGTGGACCAGGAACAGGTGAGAACTGGGTAGCATGTAGCATGTGTATGGCTGTTGTATATATGGGTTATGAAGGCTTATACCGATACCATATTTTTGTACTGGAACTACTTATTTTGTGCCTTTAAACTTGAACATTTTCAAAAAATACAGGGTTTCAATCATTCACCTAGAATTTTATTCTTGGCAAAAGTATCTGAAACAGCATTTAGACCATCACGCGAAACATAAAACTCTCCATTGAAACCAATACTAATGAAAATCCTTTAGGGATAGCAGCTCATTGAAGCAGGGCAAATGACCCTTCCTATTTAATGGTAGGGGACAATCTGGCGTACATTACTGCTTTTAAATGAAGAGTTAATGTTATATTGTAAATTATTTTTACATTGTTTAATTGTCCAAGAATTGTCCAAGAAGAAAATACAATTTCATTGCAGGTTTTACAGACTGTTAATGTGTAGCCGTGGTCAGGGAGGAACCTCCATCATATTGGCAGTAGACTACATGACTGGCTAATATCTGATTTTAAATAAAAAGCCAATATTGGCCCAATATATTGGAAAACTGATGTATCTGTCTAACCTTAGTTTAGAACTCTATAGCAATCGGTGTCCTTAGAGTCATAGAACATCCATAAGAGATTTTTTTGAAAAGTTGTAGGAACTATTGAGTTTGTTCCTGTTATTTGTGTTATATAACAAACATCATGCATCCTTCCCTTGTAGGCGCTGGCTATTGCAATACAGGAAGCTAAGCAGCAGCATCCAGACATGCAGGTCACCAAGGCAGTTGTTGTCAGGGAAACAGAATCGTCCACTGAGGATCCACACGGAACATCTGAGGTACAGGTGCCGTCCTGACATCAAACGATAATATCTGGCCAAGATTTAGCCCTTTGAATTTCAAGGTGTTAAGGTTGACTTTCTCTTTCTTTTTATCTGCAGTCCTGATTTCCCGAATCAAGAGCGCCCCCCTTAGGACTAGACGTGTCAGTGCCCGACCTGAAATTGCCGCCCACCTACTGCCAGTGGTGCTCTAATGGAGACTGATGTATACACACACCCACCCACACACACACACAAACACACGCACACACACACACACACACACACATGCACACACACCTGAAATCCTTCCCTGCTGTCCACCTCTGTAACAGGACTCCTTCAAAACCGTCCTTTTACTGACAAACCTTTATTACGTTTGATTCTTATTTATGCATTACTCCACCAATGAGACCACTAAATGCTCACCAGAGTGGTTCGGCGGACATGCTGCAATGGCAACGATTACACTAAAGTAAACAACATTTCATGATCCTTGATTGGTCGACAATATGGCGCCAGAATCCCAAACATCTGGAACAATTAAAGAGATAATCCGACTAAAGTCCCTGCAAACCTCTCAGGGTCTCTACATGCAAACCACTTGCTTCAGCGCAATTATTCCTCAAAGGTCAAAGGAAAGTAATGCGAAAGTTTTTTTTTTATATTATCTGTGCGCTTGTCGTCATTCTCATTGTGGAATCCTCCAAGGCAATGTGTGTACCCATCCAATGTTGACAGTATCAATTGGGAAGTAGGAAGCTGTGGAAAAAAAAACAAACACTGGGGACAAAGGAACGTCTTTTACGCGTCCTGCTGTACTGAATAACACGGATGAAGCCCCACCCTCCTACCACCACAAAGAACTGATCAGACTCCTACTGTGTGTGCTGAAAAAGAACTGAAACCTACTGTGTGTGCTTATGTACGTACCTACTTTGTAAAGAAGTAATAGCATCCATTACATTTTAGCTCCAGTACTGTTAAAAAGCATGCGGTGAAGCAGGGTTTAGCGAGGGCAGAACAAAGCCTACCCTTAGTTTTCATACTCGCATAGCCAGCCAAATCAATAAATGTGCTTTGTCCCACCTCCCGTAACAGACTGATGAAAATAAATGCTCTAGGGTAGGATGCACAGATTGCAGGAAATGTGAGAAAGCATCATGCTGTGGCAGTGAGGTGTATGAGCTGCCCTCTGGTGGCACTGATTCAATTTTACCTTATGGGCCAGAGATGAGGTGGGGAAACGGAGCCGGTCTGATGGCCATCGCTCCCTCTGTCTGACTCTCCTTTAAGGTTTCTGACCCTCCTTTAAGGTTTCACTTGTTTGATCCTGCGAGATCACGCAAGAACATGATTAAAGTTGCCGTGTGATGATGGACTTTTGTGAATCGCTGTGAGGATTTCTTCCATATGGTGTGCGGTCAGTAGGAAACCACTGGTACATACGGTGTGCCTGTTGTATTTATTCAGATGGTGACAATGTAGTTTCTGAGCATGTTGCTGTTTCAGAATGAGTCCAATTTACCTCATTTCCCAACCTTTAGATATGCTTTCAAATTCAGCTGGATATAATACCACTTTGGCCATGTTGTTTAGTAAGTACATAGAGTAGGCTCACACCGTTGTTCAAGTTGCCGAATGGGCTGCTGCATCGGTAAATCTAGTATTTGAGATAATGTTTGCATGATAATGACTTGCATTATTAGATTTAATTGAGCAATATGAATATTAACTCATTAGAATGATAGATCATGATATCAGAACTCCCTGAGGACTATATTACGGCGGATCACTGTGTCCATGAAAAAACACAAAGATGTAAAATCCAAATTATTCATAATCTGAACTCAAATCTAAACTCTGACCTGCATATAGGAAATTAAGCTTCCCGACAGGAAATTAAGACTATTAGCGCAGAGTATTCATCATAAAAAAGTGGGAAATATGAAGCACACAATAAATTCAGTTTTGTTATTCCAAAGGTCAAACAACAGCATAGTGGCTACAATCTCTTTCTTCAGTTACAGCCCTTTATCTGTTTCATCTCACTTCAAAGCATTTGTGCTGTTCATAACATCTTTCCAGTTTGCTTTAGAAACTACAAGCTCAATTTACACTTGAAGAAACATAGGTGAGGCTCTTATGGTGCCTACATCCAGCTGTGACTACTGATGTTTATTCACTGATTTTTTTTTTTTTTCTACTGTATGACACATTCTACAACAGTTTTAAACTCTGGGTAAAGAGGATCTTCATCTTACAGGATGCACTGCTGAAATGCTGAAATGCTGAAACAGCATTATGAATAAGAGTCCTTCCAATGCTCTTTCAAGCAAAGTATTACAAATGATACCTAGGAGTAGAATCTTTCACTTTGTTCAGTTTCGGTGTGTTTTGGTACATGAATGTTAGAAGGATGCCATAGCCTTGTAGTGTGCCAATGTAAGGTTGCAGTCAAACTGTCCAAACTCTGATTTTGTATGAACTACTTCCAATAACTTTATATGAAGAAGATGATACTTTTCATGACTGAAGTGCCAGAAAGTCAAATGCATAAACATGACATGATAAAGTTTCCCTTTAATTCAGGTGTCCTGACACAACAATTCTTGCCAAATTTCCTTGCAAGTCTCCTTGCAAAATTCACATTTTATACTGTATATTAATCGATACATGTGCCAGATAGTTCAATCAATGAAGAAAAACATGGTTTAAAAACGCAGCTATCATGTCAAGTTTATGAAAGTATTACTTGGACTTTCAGTCACGTCACACATTTACCGAGTCGAAGTGCAGATGTGTCGTGTAACTCCCGTTGTGTTTCATATTTTGGTTCCAGATCCTTTAGAGTGATGGTGAACTCATGGATGTGGGTGTCAAACTGGAGGGTGGAAAACAATTTTGCAGCCATGCATACCTTGTACTGTATATTTGGTGCCGTTTGGTGCGTTGTGAAGATGTAAAGCAGTTAATGACAATGGGCTTGATGTACACTAGGGGGCACCAGTTACCTAAAAGAAGAGAGCTTTGCTACATGTTTCAACATCAAGCATACCCAGCTGAAATCCTTATCATCATTCATCACTAAGGGGCAAAATTCTCCAAATCATCCTTGGATCAACATGTAAGGGCAAACTTACCTCCCTCTGTCCAGAAAGAGCCTACTCTTGGAAGTCTGACAAGTAATCAACCAGACTGTGATTAATCACAGACACTTGGCTGTGGCTAAGACAGCCGGTGCCAAAGCCTGATTGGACGACCTCTGGCTGACCCTTAAACCTAGCCCACTCCTATCTGTACAGAGCCCTGTCTGCAGTTACATCTCTTTTGCTCTGCGCTGCTCTCCATTGCTTGGTGCTGTGTCTTTGCTGTACAATGTACTTGCATTCCTTCTAAACGAATAAACAAGATAGAAAAGAACTAGGTGTTTGCTGTCTTCCACATATCTTCATTTGTTGTTATATTATATATTTGTGTTGTTCTACCTTTTCAATCATTCAATCATAAAAATAAATTTCTGAAAGTATGGCAAATTCACATCCAATGTAATATAAGGTGTTAGGTTTCATATACTATATATCAATAATTGTGGTTTTGCTGTGCCAGCTGCAGTTGTTCTGCATCTGATTTTAGGGTTAAGGATAGGAAGATAATTTGTAAATTGAAGATAAATGTCATACCATAATTGATGAAAATTAGATCATTTTCTATACTACTCCTTGTGTTAATGTAAATTATTCCACACTCACCTACTCTTGCAGTAAAGTTATTTTTAAGCAGCAGTTAAAATGCAGCAAGAATCTGTAGATCAGTCTTATGTCAGGTTATGTGGTGTAGTTGTCCAGGTTGTTTGTAAATTATATAAGCTGAAGTTAGAAATAAGCATTAAGCAGAATTAACAAAAATTGAAAGTTGCATTATGTGAATAACGATATTCTTTTCAGCTGACCTTCAAGCACAGACATGCCATTGCTATAATGGTAAATCATTTTGACAACACTTATTTGTATAGTGTAACCTTGGCATCAAATTAAAGGAAGCGATTCACATTTTCAATTCCACTAACTTCTGTTTAGAATGTTGAAATGATTCACAGTTAAATGATTAACCTGTGCAAAATACCATCATGTTTGAAAAACCTTCAGTGTACATTACACAGCATGATGAGGAACCTTAATTTGAAATACATGAACTGTTGGCCATGTCAAAGAAGGGAATGAGGAAAATGGCATTATGTTTATTAAAAGCAGGTTGATCCATTCAGACATCCTAAGCAATGTAGGTACACCGACCATTGTCATGCCAAACAGCAGTTGACAGTAAAATGTCACCCCTACTTTGTATTTAAGCTATGTTAGAAAAGTCAATAATCACTGCCACTTGTACTGTATTACAATGCTGATCATGAAAGACATAGGAAAAAGGCATGTCGTCTTTGAGCCCAAAAGGCCCAATAATACAACCTAAGAAAGGACCAAAAATGAAATATGATCCAAACATACTGTACGGTCTGTTATTGATAAATTATAGGAGGATGAGCCATAATACAATGTGGACAAACAAAGGAGGAAAATAAATAAAAATGCCACTTGAATAATAACAACATGGACAATAATCATAAAGACTTAAGGCTCATTTGGGACCTGAGGATTTCATACATACAGTGTACAACAATGCGGCTCACACTGCTCAGCGTGCCTTGTTATGCACTTATCATGGAAGGATGAGGGAAGGAGGCAGCACATCGATTAATCAACACAATTCTGCTGTTCACAATGAAAGCCAATTTGGATGTGTACACTCTGTCGTTTCTTGTAATGTTGCAACGGGTGGAAGAGAACCTTTTTGGCTCAAAACCTTTGGTTCCAGTCAATTTCATGACAAATCTGAGGTGATGTGGTGTCACATAAAAGCAAGAAGAAAATCTAGGCAAGGTACAAAGGTCCCAAAGTATGGTTTGTCATAAAGCAATGAGGCTTGTGAGAGTTCCCCGTTTTTTTGGCAGGGATTAGTAACAGAGTTGGTTTTACTTCTTAGTCAGTGCAGTAAGCTTCCCAAAGACAGTCCAAGGGGGGGAAGGGAATGACTTCGACCACTTCTTTATGTGTGCACGTCTTGAACCAAGCTCAAATACAACTTCACCCACACATGTATGAGCTATGTAAGTGCTTCATGTCTTATCCATCCCCAGTTAGCGACAGATAGAATTCCTTCATCCAAGAAAAGTCCAAAGATACATATCCGTCCGACAGAATTCACCGGATCCCCCGTAGGAAACATACACATCCTATTGTGCGTCATACATCACCTTGCCTCTAAGGTGAAAACCTTACGAGAATATCCACTGGTAGGAAGGGAGCAGAGAAGAAAAAAATTGCTTCAGAAAGACTGCAGTCGAGTCACGATGTCCTTTCAGTTCCATAAAAGCAGCTTCTGAAAGAGACGGGTCCTTTCAATAACTCCTTCAGAAAGGTGAGGGGAAAGAAAAGATCTTCTCCACAAAGAGATCTTTGTAGGAAGAACAGGAAGGAGACATTGGGGTAGGGGAGCAGGTAGAGAGATGGCTGTGAGCCTCTTTATGTCTTTGACCTACAGTTTCTCCTTTTAGTAAGCAGCTGTAGTGCCCGGTTCCTGGAGATGTTTGTCATAGTACAGTCCTGGCTGTGAGAATGATGGGGGCCACAAGGTTGAGGAAGGGAAAGGCCGAGGGCTCTGGGGCCGCTCCAATGGCTATGGAACCTGGAAGGCACATTGAGACAAAGAAATCAAAACCCAACAGGTATTTTTGTTGCATGTTTAGTCTCTGGTTGAGGTCGGTTACAAGTAAATATAAAAAGTGTTTTGCACACATGGCTTTTGAGTACAAACTCTGAGGTCTCACATAAATAGCCACAGTACAAAAAAATAAGCCAATTATAATTTGGATGCAGTATGGGGTATAACAGCATGGTGTAAGTACGCAAATATATCAGTAGATGGCACTGGTACACTGTACTCTATTTTGGAGCTACCTGAATTTCATTAAAAAAAAGTACATCTTTACATTTTAGGCATTTTGTTGACACTCAGATTAACTTGAGAAAACCTTAAAGACTTTAAAGGAAGAATCCACCCTAAAACACTTAAACACTGTTAAAAAACATTGGCTATTGGCAATGTATCTTGCATTTCTGGGCCCATTTTGTTGTTTGGTGGTGTATTTTTCTGTCCAAATGGAGACAACGTGACGTCACATCAAGATAATTCCATTGCAGATACAATGAAAAAAGAAAAAAGAAAATATTTCAGCTATCAGGCACATTAAAGGTAAATGTAAGGTTTTCTTGTCAGTCCCTCAGAATCAAAGAGCAAGGGCTTCTTTCTAGACTCACCACTTTGCACTGACATTCAACAATCCTACAGGGAGAAATCCATCGTAGAAGAGGCAGAGATACCAATTTCTCCACCAACAGTAGCCTCAATAGACCAAAATGCAATGCAGCCACAAGACATGTCACATTTCGGGCACCATAAAGGGCACAGCCACGATCATAGACACGGCCCAATGTTAAATTAGTCGGCTAGCTAATTGTATTTATGTGCTCACACGCCAAATTTTGATTGAAAGCAACATGTTCGCACTCCTCCTCTGGGTGTTGTCGAACGTCATTTTGGGAAATGTAGGAAATCACTAACTGAATTAGAAGTAGATGAGGCAGGTTGAGCGGGAACACCAAAAAAGTAAATTACAACACTTCATCACAAAGCAAGGAATGCGCTGAACATCACAGATTCATGATATCTAACAGTGTAAGAGTATCCAAAGGTGGATTTTTCCTTTACGACTCAATACTTGATCAAATGACTTGCTAACATGGATAATTTTTGCAGTGAGGTCTCACAACCTGAGACAGAATGCTTCATGGTCCCAAACTGTCCCACCTGCTATCCTGGGGATGGTGATCTGGCGGCTGCTGCTGCCCTCCCCTCCCTCACTGAAGGGCTTAATCTGGATCACGTAGTCCTGGTTGACTGGCAGCGACAGCTCCAGGGAGGTGGTGTTGGTCTCCACTACACTGGGACGGCTGTGTTTGTCCTGGCTGTACATGACCTACAGGAAAGCGAGAGAAGGGCAGATGATGAGAACGTATAGCGGTGCATGGTGCGGAGTCAATGCAAATTCAGTGTATGGTTTGAGTGCATTCTTGTTGATGCACCGTGAAAAGCTGAGTTTTGAGTCTCCTTCAGACGGCTTTGTGAGATGTAGGTATGCTGCACCGCTTTCTGAAACTGACTAAGCTGAATTTTGGGTATCCTCATATGATCATGTTAGGACAGGCAGAAGGAGAGACAAGGGGAACGTAGAGATGCATCAGTCCTGATTTTTTCAGCTGCATTTTGACTCTAGCTTGGGGATGCGCTCGCTCTGCCTATTTTAACATACAGTAAGCCCTACATTAATGGGAAGGACTGCTATTACGCGGGAACCGTACAGAATTGAGAATAACAACCAATCCTGATCCTGTTTTCCAGAGATGTATTCATACAGAAGTAGATTTCACCGAGATGTGCTATGACTTTACGTGACTCAGACCCAGATTTGACAGTTGTGATACATCACACGTAATGTAGGAAGCTGCAAATTAAACATGTTCTAACAGGTGTGGAGGCTGACACTTCAGAAAAAAATACATAATATTATTATGACGTTATGAAACGATATTTCTATAACAAACCAAATCAGTATGACAACCTGGCAAGATGAAAACAATGGAAACAAACCGGGAACATGTGAAAATACTCCTCAAAAAAGCTGCAGTTTTTTCTATACAGCATATTCTATAGGCAGTTATGTGGCTGAGATTACAGGGAGGTGAGTGTTCGTAAGGGCTATCAAGGGACTATTTCTGCAAAAATGATTAGGGCTATACAGCAATGCAGGCCATGATTCACTTCCAATTCAAATGCAGTTGTTAACATGCTGTGAGAAGTGGATGCTTGCTTACTCTAAACGATACGATCAGTTTATTTATACAAATACGAGTGCAGTCAAAACTGGCAAAAACATTCAATGTACTCTTATAAAGTAAGTGGACCGGTTGACAGTCTGTCAAGGCTGTAAGTCTCCTTAGAGTCATTCCCTGTTACATTACAATCTATAAAACCACTCACTCATCATAGATCTGCAGCAGCCACATCCCTAATCCCCAATCCTCCAGAGGAGTGTAAAACTCTCCCCTCCTTACCTTATATCCCGTGACCTCGGACTCGTTCTCCAGGGCGTGAACTTGGTCCCACCTCAGGATGACCTTGGAGTTGGAAGTGTCCCACATGATTTTGACTGGGGCTTGACTAGGGGCTGGGAGGGGGGGCAGAGAGGGAGAGGAAGAGGGGGAAGGAAAACAACAACACACCCGATCAATATACAGTAAGTCCTGAACCAACTCAGCGTGAAGGAGCTTTCTCGTGATCAGTTTATCATCCCACTGTTGGGAGCTAGCAGTGACTCCTGGAATATGTGTGTGGGAGTGAGAAGTGAGTCTTAAGTGTGTGTGTGTGTGTATGTGTGTGTGTGTGAAGGAGAGGAGAGGAGAGGAGAGGTGGGGAGAGTGAGGAAGAGACGTAAAAGTGTATAACAGTTGAAGACAGGCTGTGTTTCTATTGCGATGAAAATGTGTATTATTAGCCTATTTTAACAGCAGAGGTAACACTGCTGAAAGCTGAAGTGCTCTTCTGTACATTTACTACTTTAACTCTGGTTATAAAACGGTGATGAACTAGACAGTGCACCTGCAGCCATAGATTAAAAAACAGTGAAAAACAGAAGGAAAGCAAAGCACAAAAATAGAGAGTCCATGTAATATCTTTTAAGCGAGAGAGTCCTTACGTGGTTTCTTGGTTGTGACATTGACGATGACGCTCTGCGGTCCCACCCCGGCACTGTTATAGGCCCGGAGCGACAAATAGTAGGTACTGCTGCCCTCCAGATCCCTAATGAGCACTGATGTCCTGTTCCCCACCGTCCTGAGCACACTGGCTGCGTCCTGCTTGTCCCTCTCACCCCAGTACCGCAACTAATAACACACAGCAAACACACAGATTATTATACTTTCTCAGCATACATCACATTATCGAAACATGCAACCGTAACATTACACATGTGGGTGTGATTCCTGTGGGGCTTCAACATGCTCATACAGATTACTTACTGAATGCACAATCGGACGCTAGACAGCACCACAAAAAGGTCAATTGCAAAAAATAAACAAACAGATAAATAAATATTCAAATGCCACAAGCTGTCGGTTCTATCCATTCTGCCCATCGTATTTGTTCAATTCCAAATGTGTGGGCATGTGTTGGCTTGACCTCGTAGCCCAGGATGCGTCTGCGGTTGTTGCTCCAGGCCAGGGGCTTCCAGGTGACCTCCACCTCGGACGCCGACACACTCCTCGCCCTCAGCCGCCCCGGAGCTCTGCTGGGCTCTGAGAAGCGCACAGGAAAACCAAGATGGAGGGGAGAAGGTATGGAATCACTACGCCCACCTATACAGTATAACTTGTGGAGTTGGCAAGAGTTGATTGGAGAGTTTTTTGTCCACTCAAAGAGCTCATATGGCTCTGGGGCAGTGGGTGTTCAAAACTACCTAAAAAAATAATCTTTGCACAACCGTAAAATCTGTAGACTCACGCACACTGTTTTCATTTACATGGGTTTTATTTCAAGACACATCTGAAACGTGTCTTGAAATAAAACCCTTGTAAAGTGAAGACAGCATGCGGGAGTCTACAGATTTTGTTCATAACTACCTGTACACTGCAAAAAAAAAAATCCATCTTAACAAGCTATTTAGTCTCCTGTTGAGTGTTAAATAACTATTTTTCTTAAAAGAAGTATCAAAATCTGCCAACAGGATGAGACCATTCAACTTGTTTCCAAAGCAAATCAACTTGTTCTTGAATAAGTGACATTTTCTTGAAACTAGTAGAGTGGTCTTCCTATTCTGCCTTGTTTCCAGATATTGTCACTTATTTCTAGTAAATTCCTGAAACAAGTGAAACTTCATTCCAAACAAGTATAATTACCTCACCCTGAAAAATAGCATTTTAAGACTCAGCATGAGATCAAATTGCTTTGTTAAATTAACTGGTGGGTGTGGACTTATATAATCACTGGCATAGTGTTGATCTTTAAATTAACACTGTTGATTTTGCTGTGCAGATGTTACAGTGCGTACCTTCCTCAGCTGAGTAGATGGTGGTCACCGGACCAAAAGGCCCTTCTCCCTTGTTGTTGTACACCCCAACTTTGACTTGGTAGGGCGAGAAGGGAGGGATGCTCTCATTCTTGAAGACGTATCTCGAGGCGTCGGGGGACGTGACGGCGGCCTGCATCCAGCCCTGCGCCGCGTGTGGGCGGAACGCCACCACATAGCCGAAGCCCGGGCCGCTCTGCAGCTCCTCAGGAACAGGCTGAGGAGGGACGAGAGGAGACGGCTCAGAGGGATGACTCAGGATAGTAGGGCATGACTAATCTTAAAGATATTAATACCAACAAGAAATGCAGCTATGTATGGATTAGGGCAATTTGAATAGTGCTGAGGGTGGTACTTTTGAGTCTGCTAACATGTACTTATCACTGTCTGATTAAGTGTTACAGAGTTATTCTTGATATGTTCAGACTTCACATTAAAGGGTTTGAACCAAGCAGCCAAAACCATGGGTGAATTTTGAAGCCAATAGCAAGCGGCAATTCCTCTAATGTCCACTAGGGGCCGGCTCCAAAAACACCCCAAACCCGGGCCAACTTCATGCAAGTCAATGGGACCACAACCCAACTTCTCGTCATAAATATAAAGTCAATACATTTTTTCGACAAGAGGTTATGGTCTCAGTAGCTAATTTTACTTCTTCTCCTTGCGATTTTCAAAATAATTGTGTCATTAACAGAATATAACGGATGTAAAATGGGGTTGTTTAAGTCTAATAATCAAGTCTATGGTTTGAACAATTAAAATTATGCCAAAAGTCCTAGAAAATAAATAAAAAAACGTTTTAATTGGAAAGAGCAACAAATTACAAACGTTTCAGCGTTCAAGCCATTGTCAGTGACCTTTTATTACTGTTATGTGCCATATCAATAATATGCAAATGCAGGTTTACCTCCCAAGTGATGACCAGCTCTGAACGACCGCCACCACCGCCATTCACTCTGGATGGAGTTATCCTGGGAGCTGCCAGATCAACCATGGTTTCAGAAGCATGTATACAAGTAATTCATATCAGTGTTAGAACTGGAAAGGAATGGCAGGAAGTTGTGATACATACGCATTTCTTTGGTGCGGGCCTTTCTGGAGGGTTTGCTGGGTTCTCCTGTTCCTATGCTGTTGGTTGCCAGCACTCTGAACTCATACTCCACCCAGGGACTCAGGTCAGTGATGGTGGCTGACAGCTGCTTCCCCCCCAGCAGCTCGGGAACTGAGAGACACCACAGAAATAACCTTTCATCAAAGTCCTGCGAGCTCTGCCACTGCTGGCGATGTGTTATTTACTGTCATTTCATTTCATGTGTGATGTTTGGAAGGGATACCAGGTTATTTATTTATTTTATTTTTTTCACATTCATGCACCCAACACATACAGAGACCAAACCTACCGGTGGTAACAGCCTGCCACCCCAGAGAGAAAGGCGTTCTGGCCTGGATGGTGAAGCTGAGGACGGGGCTGTGGTTGTCCAGCCCCGGGCCCCAGGACAGAGAGGCGGTGGTCTCCGTCATCTCGGTCACCTGGAACTCCACAGGGGGGCCCGGGGGACCTGGGAGAATAATTAGTCACAGTTCATTCACACCGGATGATATACATACTGCAGATTAATGAAGACAAGAGGTATAAGAAAGAGGATAATTATTCATGCTTACAGTTGATGGAATAGATTGATTACATCTGATACTGGTAGTAACAGCTGCTAACAATTTCTTAAGCTAGTTTGTCGTATTGAAATACAACTGACTCCACCTCAATGTTTGCTACATTAGTGGCAGTGAAGTGAAAAAAATCTTAATTGTAACTTGCAGATGGATTTGTTCTTTCACATGTATTTCTGCTAATCTCATTTTTACAATTTTTTTTCAGAAGCACAGTTTTATTTATAGTCTAGGAATTAAATGAGGAGCATAATGTGTATTGTAGGGGTTTATATGGGAGAATGAAGGGCTGATACTTTATATCTGTACCTCTGACTACCACATCAGTGGCAATAGACACGCTGTCCACTTTGGTCTGAACGGCACATGTATATTTCCCAGCATGCCTTAGCTGAATGTTCCGGATCATGATGTCACCAGCCGAGCGCTGTCAACACAGAAGGTAGAAAAATGTGAAATAGGAAACTATTAGAATTCCAGAGTTGCAAAATGAAATAAAAGCACTCCAAATATGAGCGCAATGTCACAGTGATTTCTTTTGGCATTCAGTGTATTAAATAATGGAAGAGAAAGTTATGACACAGGTCCAAGGACACAACAAATGACGGAGTGCAGGTTTTCACGATGAATTATGAGGACACTTCTTTGTGAGGAATTAAAAGGCTTCTTTCAGTCCCATCCCTTTTATTCAATCTCATTCCATTTAGTCTATAGACACCCATTCAATGCCTAATGCATTATTAGCTTTGAACTTTAAAGTCACAGCTAACGTTAAGTTTATGTCTTATCTGAGAAAGTAAGGGACTGTGAAACAGGACGAGACTCAATAATTACTTTGATGTATAACCAGGGACAGATAAAAATTCAGCTGCTGCTTGTCATTCCCTCTTCGGAAACCCCCTGACATCATTAAAATGTTTTAACTGGGGATAGGATGGGTCACAGATCTGTCAGTTTGGTGAATTTTATATACAGCAGAAAAAACAACTCTAAATTCCCTTCTTAAATCAAATGAGACTCTGGAGAAAGTCCTACAAAATGCAGTAAAAAGTCCTTGGCATTCTCTGCCCATAGTACATCATGTCTGTGCATACTGTCGCCTATACTGCAAAGTCCTATGCAACACCATGTCTGTGTATTTTCAGTGTGCAGTGAAATGCATTAGCTGGGTTACTTTTGACATGATTTATTGACAGGGATGGGTTACACTGAAAAAATATTGGGCAAAATGTTAACTGCAATATTACACAATTCAACAACAGTGCATAGTGACTTTGTGGATTTGTTCATTTTCAGTCCAGTATTGACATTATGTTTGACTGGTTTATCCATAGCTGAGTTAGAGCCCAGTTATATGGACCAGAGTCTGTGGTGTTGAGAATAGTGTGTTGGTCCTCTTTGGTTTTAGTTTGCCATTGCATCCTTCAGGCAGCCAGATGTAAACTTGTGTGACCCTCCGAAGGGACTGTGTCTGCAACACAGAGCTTTCCGTCTCCCAGTCTGAAGTCATACAGTGGTCAGCAGCTGAAGTGAGTGAGTAAATGTCTAAGTTTGACCTGAAATATTCCGCAGCTGTACTGGCTTATGACATTGCTGCTCACATGGAGCCCAGTAGCTTTCCATTGAAAACTGCATTTCAGTTTTTGTTATACCTCATCTGTTTCAAATGTCCTGTAACAGTTTTTCCAGATGGACACTACATGTTTCATAAGTCTTATCTACAACGCCGCTATTCACAGCTGTTACAGCAGCATGACTGCAGCAACGGCAGTAACAATTAGCCCTAAAACAAAGCGAGCAACATGCAGTCCATTTGGAGCTCCTGTTTTTATACAACTGCAAAATGTTCCAAACCCGATGAGGGATGGAGTTGTAGAAACTGTGCAGATTAGCAAATATTAGGGATTCTACAGTAACACTCAATACGAGCCCAGTTTCCTGGGGCAGCCTGGAGAAAAGCTGCTTCAGTGTTACTTCTGTGTGTGGTTGGTCTAAATATTGCCACAGGCATGTAGTATTCACATCGCGCAATGCTTGTCCGTTATACTCCCAAACAGCAGACCTAAACGATCCTGCTGGAGGGTTTTGTACAGTAACTCTGAGCTGTGCTATCGTTTCGAGAGTGAATTCGAAAATCACAACAGCCGGACATAATTTCTAATTGACCAAAATTAGTCCAAAGTGTTTTTTTCCCCATTTACACTGAGCAATAACACAATGCTCAGGGAACGTGTTACTACATGTTTAGTTCAAGGGTTTTATTATATTTATTCAAATTTGTACATGATTCAGCTGTTCGCAGTGTGTGTCGGATCAAGCAGGCATTTGTTTCAGAGCGTTTAGGTTTTTTGACATGACATCTCACCTCTATTTGTAACAGAGAAATTTGAACTTTTAGGAACACTGCTTTGTAACATTGTCTATGAGTAAAAAGGAGAATCAGACACTGGGATTGATACACTTAGGGGGAGCAGTACTTGGCTGGCAGCTACATTATGATGATGTCTAAAAGCCCATGACTCACTGCAATGGCATGTTACATTTAAGCCCTATTCTCTTTGAAAGAGTTCACAGCAGGCTTCATCTGCTCAGTCATTTATACTGAAAAGCATGTCTGTTGCCATAGTTTCTCTTTCTCAAAACCTCAGCTCGCACACAAATTAGTCTTACCCCATTTTGTCTTCTACATAGAGATAATGAAAGTTGAATTAAACCGTTTAATGACTGATCGCAATTAATATGTCACTAGTTTCCTTAGCACAACATGTCAGCGTCATGTCAAGTGTATGGTGCAGGGGAGTCAAGTGCTCAAATGAACTAAACACAATTATAAAGCTCTTGCTGCTGTTCATGATCACAGTGAATGCAGAATCAACTGGAGGTGATAAAGAAACCAGGACCTTATAATTGCTTTTCCTAATTAAAAGAGAAATATATTCGATGCTAGATGATCAAATGTAATGCATGGCTGAGCATTGAATCATGAATTCCTTGGGCGCTGCTTTTGTCAATGGAGGAGGTGTTATCAACAAGCGGAACAGGCAAACACAGAGCCCGCTTGTTAATTAAAAAAAAAACCTAATTTGATATGATTCATAATGAACGCTGATTCAATACACGGCTTCATGGAAGATGCAGCTGAAAGTAAGCTGTAGTGAAACGAAAGTTAATGTGTTGATCATCATTCTAATGGCGCTCATTTGGCTCACTGTTAAAAAAAAAAAAAAGGCCACTTAAAAGTTGTATTTTTAAACTTTCATCAATAGTCAAATGTGAATAAGTGGAAATTCCTGTGGATTGTAAAAAGACACACTTTTGAGTATTACGAGTTAAGTGGCTCATGAAACTATTCACCAGAGGCTGTGGTTTTCAGACAAAACAAAGACAGCACTTACACCGCCAACTTTTTCAAAATAGCCCCCGTGGGTTCCAAAGTGGATAAGCTGCTCGTTGAAGAACCAGGTGAACTTGAGGTCCAGCGTGGGGTCATGGGATACCTGGCAGGGCAGCACGATGCTCTCGCCGACCGTCACGTCCAGATGCCCCGCTGGACTGGTGATCGCAGTCGGCTCTGGAACACAGAGCACCGAGTTACAAAATGAGGCCACGCAAACAGCAGGAAGGCTCTCCTCTTCCACTATAGTTACAGCTTTTACCCCGGGCTGTCTGCGGCTGTATGGATAGTTCTCCACTTATTTCAGCTTGCTCCTTTTTTTTTTTTAAATGTTCCGGGAACACTGAGAAATGGCTGCGCTTTAAAAGAATGTCACTCTCAAAAACAGGTTTTGTCAAATCCACTCTTAGATATTAACCACAAATTAATAGTAAGTCTCAGGATATATTACTTTTGATTTTGCAGGTGAGTTTATATCGCATCTTTCTCTTTTAAAAGAACCTCACTCTCAAAAACAGGTTTTGTCAAATCCACTCCTAGATATTAACAACAAATTAATAACAGGTCTCAGGATATATTACTTTTGATTCTGCAGGTGAGTTTATATCGCATCTGTTTCTGCAGGTTCCATAAATTGGAGCATGGTGTGATATATCACTAAACAACCACAGGGAAGAATACAAAAAACCTCTCTGCCATTTCCACAGGTCAGAGCCGAGTCTATAATTTGGCTCTGTTTGTGCCTAGACAAAAAGTCATCCTATTTCAACCTCAGCGTGGTGCACATCAGCATAATCTTTGGTCCGTCTCGGTCGGGTGTCTCATTCAACAGCAGCGCAGTGCAGAGAATATAGCGCGGGCTGAGAGGCCCACACACCAGCCCATTGTGAATTATGCATGCATGTCATAAGCATCTAATGGACAGGCAAGCCAACGCAGCATGTCAGGGAGAGTAAAGGTCTATATTCGGCTCTGTCAAAACAAGCCGGCTTGTTTATCTCGCACCCCCTAAGGAGAACCGACCGGTCGTAGCCATGCATTCCAGGTGAGTCTTAGGGAAGTTTGGCACCAGATTGCGAGATGAGAGGGGCAAAACTTTCCGCTTCCTATTGCAAAGCTGTCAGGCTCATTTACTGTTCAGACTGGAGGAAAAATCACAAATTGGCACCATTATTCCCTCCAGTGTGTTCCTTCTTGGCATGGCAACTCGCATAAACCTACAATTTGTTACAGTAGGTTAGATGTATTGTAGACTTGATAAGGTGCTAATTGCTGGGATGTTTAGTTATGCCTGAGCATCAAAATTCTGAGTTGCTTCTGAGACTTAAATAGTGCACTTGAGTTTCAGTTATGCCCGAATATCACATATAGGATGAACTGGTGGCTGGCATCATCTCCTTATAAAAGGCACTGGTGGAATTTCATGAATATAACCTACCAAGTTATGAGTTAAAAATATACACATATGTATGATAGGCCCATTGATACATGCAAAGAGGCTGTGAAAAAAAAGAAAAGAAAGTGAAAGTGGGTTCTATACCATCCAATTTGCAATTCAAAAACTTCTGAAGAGGAATCACCAAAAGGCATTTTAATAGAGCGCTGTTGTTGACTCTGCTCTTTAGAAAGGCCTAGAAAATTCATTGCCTTGCAGAAGCGTGTGATTTAAATGGATTGAAATCTTAAACAAACCGAGCATGGCTATTAGCCGCTGTACAAAAAGTATGAATTAAACATTGGGGCACAGGAATGCAATGAGCCTTAAGTCACGCTTCCTCCAACCACGGCCAATCAACTAATTGCACTGTACCTCTTGTCAGGTAAGTGGAGGCTAGTCTTTACAGTAGCAACTACACAAATCTTCAGTCTGTTAACTCCACTGTTCATAAAGTGTGCAGCGAGGGTTAATAACGATTAATTTAAAATGCAGCAGAGGTCAGTTGTCTCTCACAACTCTTGTGATGCAGATTAAGGATAATATATTTTGTGCTGCCCAAAAATATTGACAACCCCAAATTATGTGTAAGTCAGTCTTACACAAAGACTGAATAACAAAGCCTGTATGAAGCCTGCTGTTCCACTGAATTAATATCAAGTTTTATCAAATAACAACCAACCACCTTCCTAAAACCCATGACACACAGCAAATAGGCAATTTCCACCTTCGGTTGAAAACAGTAAGGGCTGATGATGGCTTACCTTTAACCAAAAGGCTGCCGGCGCTGCTCGCTACTCCAAACTGGTTTCTGGCTACACACGTGTAGAGACCAGCATCCATTTTAGTAACATTGGCAATCCGTAGGCTTCCATTATCCAACACGGTAACTCTGGAGGTAAAAAAAAAAAGGGAATTAAACGCCGCATTAGGTCAGTTGACAGCGCTTCACAATTAGGCTAATAATCTTAAACTCAGTTACAGTCCTACTAGTGGAAGCTGGGGTGGCTGTCATTGGATATATATTCAGAGCTCATGAGTGAATAAAAAAGCTATTCTAAATGAGTCTTAAAGCATTAGAAGTTTAGTCTGAAGTTTATCTCTGTGAATTTTAATTGGCTCCCTATGCTTTATGGCGAGAAATGAGTAGAACCTCAGTGTGAATGTGAGTTATAGTTTGATTTCTCTGCACTTCGGCTGATAACACCAGCAGCACAAGGTCACTCTATAGGGGGAAGGTCACGTCTTGATCAGTTTCTTCAGCACTTTTTGGGCCTCATGTATAAACAATGCATATGCACAAAAAGGATGCACACACACCTTTCCACACAAAGTTTGGGATTTGGATAAATAAATAAATAGATAAATAAATAAATAAATAAATAAGTTCAAAGTGTGTGCGCATTCTCTTTGCCATGTGTACACAATCTATATAGGGGATTTGGGTATAGATATAGCAACACTGAATGGTAATGCTAAAACATAGCTGGTACAATGCACCTGCCTTTTCACTCCACTGTGGGCTTATTCATATTGGCATACTTTTGATTGATCATTATGTTGAGTTAATTCATATGATGGTAATTGCTGGTAAAGGTTGGAATTATTGCTTCAAAACGCCATGTGTTAACCTTCATTGATAAAATTGAATAAGAGCATGATTCACTATATGCCTGGGCTGCTCCTGCATGCGGTACTACATGTTGAGTTAGACACTTAACTCCTCAAATGCACTGTTAACAACTGTAGGAAATGAAACATAATGGCAAAGCTACTTCTGCCACAGTGAATTAAGCAAGCAATATTGAAATCACCTCACTTCTAATGTGTTATTTTAATGCGGAATGACAGATGACAGCTGTTTATTTATGACCTGAATAAATGAGATTTATGCAGACTTTAATAAATCTGAGAGTAATCACAGTAATACTACTAGTACAACAACAACTACCACTACTACTACTACTACTACTACTACTACTACTAATAATAATAATAATAATAAGCATAACAATAATCATGCATTACTCCACAGTATTCACATGTCTCTGTGCACTGAGTTAAAAACAACAAGGGCACATAAGGTGAAAATTCAATCCAACCAGTTCTTGGACTAAATACAATGTAGTTCTGTAAATGTCAGAGCAATTTTCACCTGTAGAGCAACAAATTCGACCTGCTTTGACGAAGTTGAACTTCTATAATTCAATGCACCAGGGTGTCCAAATTACCAAGATGCCCCATTCTTTCATTGCATTTTCAGCGGAGTCAAGGACAGAGGATAAAAGGAAAAGAATATTTAAGTGGCAAACATTTTGGTTGAGATCCTCACAAGCCAGGGACAAGTACATATGTTCACTTGAAATGACTGACAGGGTCAAAATTGATTGAGGTACACAGTAAAAAGCCTTTCTGTATTAAATGGTTTGATTCATACTATTTACTGTTTTTAAGTAACGCTTCCTCCTCCGCTTTTATTTGCCGATGGAACATTCCCTTGCCTCTGTGAAAAACAGGCCAAATGAGTGATGAAAAGCTAAAGCAGTTGTTCATGTGTTCAGCATGCTGATAATGCAGCACAACCATTATACTCAAAGACATTTTAATCAAGAAATGATCAGATATCACTAAAGCCAGCGTGATACAACGCATCATTTATTACTCATACCTACTGCTCATGTTTGATCTCGTTTGATCATCTTGTCTTTTCTTTGTTATCAAGGCCTCCATATTCCTTGTTTTCTCTCCTTAGATCTCTGTAATAACTTGGGGTAATCTATCTCATCCCACGGAGCCTTAAAGAGTATCCTTAATAACATATTTCCATTATCTAGCTGACACAAACAATGACTCACTGGTGCCACAATTGCAGTGGTGGCTGGCACTGACAACACTCAACAAAATGAAAATAGCAATGAGTCTATAAGGGTGAATCCCTGCTACTGATCATCATGGAAACTGTGTTGTATATCTCCAGACAATAAAAAATAATAAGGGACACAGGATGGTCTAGTTGTTAAAGAGTCCATCCTTCAATCGGCACAGCGGAGAACCAGGGTCGGCGAGACTCTGCCCTGCTGAAACGTCCTTGAGCAACACTGACTCCTTACCAGCTCCAACCTCCCCGGAGGAAAGCAAGCAACACGAGAAGTTCCCCACGGGGATCAATAAAGTATCACACTGTTAAAAATAAATACCCTAAAGCCAACAAGACAGTCATTGCTTGTTGAACTATTAATTAATTTGGCCCGGCCTTATCAAAGTTTATTACATACAAGCAGCAACCATTAAGATTCATGAGCACAGATGCCGTTTTAATATTTGATGACGTGAAACAATTAATGGTATTACATTCTGATACAATGGCATAATTGGCGGACAGTATGATATATATTCAGATATTAAATACATGATCATTGCCATGTGTTGGGATTTCTCTCAACTTGAAGGGAAAACAATTACTTAAGGAAAGATATAAGCACAAAACTAAATAAAATCCCACAATTTTGAGTGGTGGGAAACATTACGTTATGTTGTTAGTGACATTTGACTACTGTACAAAATCTATCTACAGTTAATTTCCTCAAAGAGGATGTGCCAATTTGATCAAATTGTTACGCTATTCTCTGATATCATCTATCAACTGTGGTTTTAGAAGAATTTCCTGCCCGCACTTGTGTCGTTAGAAATTAATTAGCCTGTTGAAAAATGCATATCCCTGCAAATCCTCACTTTAAGCTCCCCTCTCATCATCTAAACTGCGCGGGACGGTGTGATGGGGTTCAGCCGATGTTTCGAACACATTAGCTGCTTTAAAAGAAGAACTTACACGTTGCCTCCTAAAAGATCCCTAGAAGGCAGCCTGGACCTTCCAGGATGATCAAAAATGACCCGTTAAGCCTACAAGGCTGCAGGAATTAAAATACATTAGCCTCTTCTCCAGTGTCCATTCCCCGGGGAGCAGGAAGTATATTCTCCTAACTGAGCCGAGGGCTTCCTTTGTAATGGACCATAATAAAGAGTTATGGATATGAGATGTCACAGGGATAAGACTTGGCATTAAACGGTGCAGTAGCCAATGTCTGACTTCCTCCTTATCAAAGGTAGAAAGGAATGGCACAAGATAAAGATGGAAGGAGCATTTTCTCTTTAAAATGCTCTTTGTTCTCTTTTCTCTCATAGGTGCTCTGGAGCAATTAAGGTGTTGGTGAAATTTGTGGGGTACATAAAAGCTTGGTGGTGAGATATAGTAAACAAGCTCTCTTCCTCGACCTTATTGGCCGATGTTACAGTGAGCTACTGGCTGTAATCTCAAACCCTGGTTTGTCTCTCCATGGTGTAACAAAATACTAAGTGGCCGTAAATGAAAAACATTCTTCTAACCACTTAAAAAGGATTGCATAATAAACTATTTTATATTACTAACTTGTAGTATTCACAAGCACTTGAGAAAGAATACAGAATGAAACATGGGGTCTGTTCTTTATTCGTCTGCTCATTTCTCTCACTGGTAATGCACTTTCTGGATTGGTACGATGTCCAGAAAGCTCTTCACTGTTTTTAGTAGCAGGATTATAAGTGGATTCACTTTACAAGATGAAACAACACGTCCAGTTTAGCATAACAATCTTACACACAGTGGTTCAATTTAATGCCAATATTGTGAGAGCTATTTCCTATATCCATTTTACAGTTGTTGGCAGCGGTCAGTGCTGAAATTAAATTATGGTAAGCACATTACTGTTAACCTTACAGCTCCTGTGTAAGTGCACAGCAATCCTGTTATAAGGCTATCCTGTTATACATGCCTGCGATATGTACTGTTGTAGCTATCGCCGCCGCATGATTTCATTAACTAATCAGATCCCGCCTTGTTCTTAGTTGATTTGTTCTCCTCTGCTCCAGATCCTTGAAAACATTATCCCTGGAAGATTAGAAGGAATTATGGGAATTTCAGCAGAGCCAGTGGGATGGATTAGCGCTGTGCCACTCCTGTAATAGCACTGGTAGCAGCCCCATCTCGATATGGAGGAATGTAAATGCTAAAGAGCCTGAAACAGGGGAATTGGTTTGTGAGAGATGGTGCCGTAATGTTAAACCCCAACATCTTATATTCAGCTCACCCACTTCAAGGCAGGGCTGTAACATCACATCTCAAATGGGCAACTCTGTTTTTTTTTATGTGTACCACTGATATTGCACATTACTGTATGGATCACAAAACCAAATCACAGATATGAAATGATTTAAGCATATGCAATGGTTGTGGGAGGCAGTTTCCTTTCAGTGCCTTAAGAGGATGGTAAATCTGCAAGCTAGGTCTAACATTTAGCAGGCGTTTGCAACACATAATCTTGGTGCTGCTCCCCCTCAAACAAAATGTATCCCTCCTGTTAACCAAGAAGTCTCAACCTTGCATCGACATCAAGAATCAGTTTTGCTCCACCCTGATCTCACCTTTATAGTTTCCCTAACATATTGTCTGGGCTGGAGGAGGTGAGACAGAGCAAAAACCTCCTGCACCCCCACTGTGGTGGAGATGGATATCCCGGAGGCACAGTGCGGAAAAGCTGCTGAGCCCGTTGAACAATTAATCCCAGATCAAATGAGAAATTTGGACCCCCGCTACCTCGCCGCATGCACCAGCAGGTGTGCCTCGCCTCCTGCTGGTACATGCCTGCACAAATAAAGATGTTATCAAACAGAAAGTGGAAACTGTTGCATCAGGAAGAGTCCTGTGTGGAGCGCACAATGCTCGATACAATTAGAGTTGATTTAAAGCATACTCAAAAGACTCTTGGTACCACGCAGTCTATGCTTGTTGAGGTTTCCAAGCGTACGAGAGCTGTGCAAATATCATCAAGTGGTGACATTTTAGACTCAGGAAGGAATTGTATTTCCTGCAGTCGTCTGTGCGTCTCTGTGCGCGAGTGTGCGTTTGAAAACGAGAGAGCTCATGTCTGTTTCACATCTAACAATTGCAAATGCAGAAAAGGCCATGTAGTTCAAGACTTTTTACCATATCTGACTGCTGCCCTGTGAGTACCAACAATGTGTATTCTGATCATTCTTTCACTATCCACACCGCTGCTACCTTGACCGCCATCACCTCTGCAGAGGAGAATGTGTTTTTCTCGTCTGATTAACACCTTTTTTTTTTCCCTTTTTCTTCTACCGTCCATCACACAGAGGTATTGCATTGTTCTGCAATTGACCTGATTTGTAATAAAACGGCTAGTTCGGCTAGTTTCCCTAGTGTCACCACCACTACCGTGGAAGAGGGCGGGGAATGTATGTTGCTCATTGGCGAGGGATTGATCGTTCCTTGCGGGGATTTCATCTGCCTCTTCCGTGCATACATGGTAGCCTGGAACATAGCCTGCGTTTTGCCCTAACAACCATCGGGGCCCTACATGCTGCTAATGAGCTGATGGATCAGCGCATCGATCCATGTGCAGCAGTCTAGGAACGGCCAATTACCTTAAGTAAACAGTGAGGCAACCGGCTCCGAGCACGACCAAGGGAGTAAAGTACAATGGAGTTGGGGGAAGAAATGCAGATAGCTGGAGAAAGTGCAGAACGTGTCATGCAATTCAAATTTTATTGTGTCACACTGTGGCTCTGTTTTTTTGCAGTTTGTCACTAGGAATATCAAGTAGGGAATGCTAAAATAACAAATCGGTGAAATAGTAGACTGCAAATAAAGCATTGGACCTAAACTATTTCTGCTCTTTTAATTGTAGTCCCATTCCACTTTCTGCTCTACACAAGAAAACCTGGTACCTGTGGCTCTCTCTCAGGGCCTCCTTCCCCTTCCTCCAGGAAATCATGCCCCGAGGAGACATCTTGGGCTTGCATTCGATCAGCACGTCGCCACCCTGTCGGGCCAGGGTTTGGGCTTTCAACAGGTTCTGGGAGAAGTCTGGAGCAATGGCTGAAAGATAGAGAGAGAGAGAGAGAGAGAGTGAGAGTGAGAGAGATATAAAGTGTTCACTGTGAGGGAGAGGGGAGAAGGAGTGAAGAGAGAGATGAGGTTCAATTTACTGTCAGAGAGGAGAGAGAGAGAGAGAAAGAGAGAGAGAGAGAGAGAGATGAGGGTTTAGAGCTATTGAGGGAGAGAGAGCAGAGGAGCATCCTAAAAACATGCAGGTCACTCCGTCCATTAGGTAGGTCAGCTCTAACATCCTTTTCTATGTGCAGTACACACACATACACACATACTTTTGTACACACACAAACACAGACACACTCTCAGGTGCATACACACACAGACAATCGCACTCATACACACAGCGCACACAGTGAGAGAGCAGACACGGTACATCATCTTTAAAAAGACATTTTCATTGAAAGAGGGTGGGTTTTCCAATCCCATGCAGTTTTCCTTGATAGGACATTATGCATCAAGAATTAAGCCGTGGGGCTCCCAAACAAAAATGAGAGGATGTAAAACGAGAGGGAGGCTTTGTTGCTGCTCCTTTAGGCCTTAATTACTAAGGCGCCGTCGTCTGGAGCTGTTTTGTATGCGCACCGACTCAGCAGAATGCTCTTCAAAGCCAACACAGCCTGGCGCCAGTGACAGGGCTGAGCACCTGCCGACGCAGTCCTGTGCACGTGCACACACACACACACACGTGCGTGCACGCACACATTGTACCTCACAATTATTTCTTGACACCGAGTGTGAAATGCCACCTCTTCCTCTAATCCCAACAGGACAACAGATATTGCCATTAAATCTCCAGCCTGGAATAACTTTCCAAGCTGTCGGTTTGAGCAATAAAGTCCTTGTTTTACTGGGTCACCGACGAAAAAAAAACCTGACTTGCCAAATCTCTGAAGAATACAGTATGTTATTTTGTTGGTGTGATGATTCAAAACATACACTGCAAAAAAAATGTCTATCTTAACAAGTCATTTAGTCTCATATTCAGCCTTCAGATCTTTTCTTTCTTAAACCAAGAGAAAAAAATCTGCCAGTGAGGTGATAACTCACACTTGTTTGAAATCCAGTTTCACTAGGAATTTTCTTGAAATGAGTGTCAGTATCTTGAAACAAGTCAGAATAAGACAGATCACTGCACTACTATCAAGAAAATGACACTTGATTCTACAAAATTCTTGAAACAAATTGATTTGCATTGGAAACAAGTGAAAGTATCTAACCTCACTGGCAGATTTTTTTCACGTATTTTAAGAAAATTACGATCTTAGGACTCAATAACAGACTAAATGACTTGTTAAAATTGCGATTTTGTTGCAGTGTACAGTTCAGAATTAGGTGTTATTTTATAGCCATGACACGGGCCAGGGTGTCCTCCTGAATACAAAAAATAAAAATTTAATAGTTTAGCAATCATTATACTAACACTAACCAACTAACCACCGCTTCTACTACTACCACAAATAATAATAAAGATGTAAGAGCAGCTCTGTTGGCTGTATTTCAATCTTACCTATGACTCTGAGCTCAGTGTTGGTGTAGATTCGGCCATGCTTGTTCTCTGCCACACACTGGTACATGCCGATGTCAGCCAGCTTCAGGCTACTGATGGTCAGCACTCCATTATTCACCTGAACTCTGTCCTGCAAAACACACACACATACACACACGTTTTACACCACACACTCAAAAAGGAAGCTGCAGTACTAATCTGACAACATGCGCTCTACAGGTTTAGACAATGTTAGCAGTCAGCAGGAAGCGGTGCAGCGGCTGCCTCTGGCACAAAGGTATGCTCCAATACTGATCGAGGTTCACATCCCATCAGGAGCTTCTCTGCTGTGGCTTAGGATCTTTGTATGTTTCTTACAGGACTGCACCAACTGTTTTGGGAGTTTGGCCTGTTGGTCACCTTACCCAATATCTGATGAGAGGATTGGCATCAAAATCATCTCACCTAGAAAATATTACCATTCAGACTAGAGACTTTATTTCCTGCATTCTGGCAACTTCTTAGGAAAACGGCATCTGCATCTTTTAATTTCTTTTACCCTAAGTTTCTCTTTTTTTATTTAAAAAATATAAATCAACTCATAAAACACACAATTTATCATTTCACTATTTATATTCCACTATTTAATTTGAACATTAAGTTGTATACATATAGGGCTATAAGCTGTATACGTGCATTTGGCTCCAACCACCACTGAACTAATAAGAAAGATAATGAAGCAGGAGGGAATTAATCTCGCACATGCGTACAATTGTCTTAAATTACAATAATACCATAATATGCATGTGTGGAACGAGAGCAGCTGCTAAACAAAATTGTTTTTTACTAATTTAACGACACTTTTGGATCACGCCAGTACCTGAGTTTACCTGTAGCTTACACTGTTTTTCCCAAATCAAAGCCTCTCACAGATACAAAAGAGATTGGTCTGATTGACTCCCAGCCAAAAAACAAGCAGTCTAGTCTGCCAAACAGTATTTTCAGAGAAGATGTAAATAGTCAGAAGTGAGAGCTGCTAATAACGTAACCATGGAGACAATATTTTTGGCGTAATGTATTTTGTTAGCAGTGATAGCGTAGTCATAGTGCCTAGATTTTTTTGTGTTGCTATTTTTAACAAATATAGTAAGTGGCCAGATTTTGAAATTTGATTAAAATACGGGAGAAAATCGTGAGAAATGATACTGCAGGAGAATGCCGGGAGAGAGCCGTGGAAATCAGGAGTCTCCTGGGAAAATTGGGAGGGTTGGCAAGTATGCTCGTCACATACTGGATAAAGAGACCAATGGGCCAAACTCCCAAAACGTCGGAGTAGTCCTTTAATCTTTGTACTGTCTCAGTATGCTACTTAGGTACAGTAGTACTCCTTGTCTGTGGCAATGAGACAAGGATTATGCTGTGCTGCTCTCCTTACTGTTTACATTTAAGGGACCAAATACATTAATATACATAAGACTTTCCTTAACTTTCCGAACTTTCCTCCAGATTTTCTTCTACAATTTTGGAGGGTAATGGAGGGAAACTTCTATCTTTGCTGAAAACTTGTCGGAAAGTAAACCAGGAGTGAGAAAGACAAGAGTCTGAAAGTATTATTCTGAAAGTGCTGATCATTAAATATACATGACAGAAATAAACTATCTACCTAACTAACTAACTAACTAACTGAACATGTAAACAAATAAACAATTCATTAATCATTGATCTGCAATTGCAGGTCAGGTCAGCTTCACACACAACAAAGCATAATTTAAGTACAGAAAACAGTGTTGACACAGCACTCAGTAACGTATCAAGTGCAAAAACTCATTTCATTTTAGTACATTCCATTTGTGTACTTGCCACTTACAATGTGTCCTCAGACTTGTATATATATTAACATATATATTAAGTGTATTTTCAAAGTAGTTTGTGGCAGCTACCGAGGATTATTGTCTTCTTACAATATTTGTCCATAGGTCAATGCACAGGTTAATAGACTGGAATAAGGCCATTGTAAATTAAATTGTTGCTCAGGCTTTTTATTCCAGCAATGCTTTCACACCTGTCTGGAGCATTTACATTAATTTGGACTGTTTGTACAGGTGAAAATGTGCTAAGTGACCTTAAGTGCACACACTTGGCCCATATTGTGGTCGTGACTCCTGACCAGATGGTATTGTTTATAATGATTTTTTTTTGTTTTGGTTTGTTTTGTTTTCTTAAATTTATGCATTTAATTTATTTAGTACTCTGAAATCAATGCCAGTGAAACCTACCAACAACCTCGCCTCTTGTTCACCACAAATCAAACAGATAGATATTTTTTCTGTTTTGCCACTGACCTTTCACTTTATGTAAGAAAAAGGTAAGTTCTTCATTAGGAAAGATTTACAAACAGCCCAATTAGTAGCCTTAGCGGTACCAAATAAGTGATAATGTGTGAGGATGGTGGACTAAAAACCGCTTTGAGGTGGGTAATTAGGGCTATATATGGACATTTTAAGTACTTCTATGTCAACTGTGTTGGTTTTGATGAATGGCCTGATCTAATTCAAGCTTTAGCCACACTTTTCTCTCCTCGGGGGGGTTGATAATTGAAACACTGCTAATTTTCTGTGGTCTTAATAGGCCCGTGGTGACTATTGTAACCCCCCTCTGCTAACATAGCACAGAGGCATTATCAAACGGTGGTTGAAATCAAGTCTCTGTGGAATTAATCAGGAATAAGCTAGGCGTGCCATCTTCCTGCTCTTCCAAATGTTCATGGTACAGCGTACACACAGCAACCGCAACACAATAATCGCACAAACTCAACGAGGCTCTTCCTCTCCCACTGCTCCTTTTGACCTTTGCGAGGATTGCTGCCGCTTTCTGCTCCCTTTTTATAGTTGTGTCAGTTTAAGTGTGGCAGCGCTCATTGTTCTTGCCCTTGATCCTTCCTATTGAGTGCAGCCGGCCCTTTTAATGTCATTGACAGAGTAGTCCAGAGGGTCCCGCCGCCAGTCTGTCTGTTGTCTGAAATCATTACAGCACTGCCACTTGAAAAGACAAGGACTGTCCCTTAACATCAGTCAGTGACCCTGTTGAGGCTTTTCAAATGGGGCCCTTTCTGAGGCCCAGTCATACGATGGGCAAACGGCTGACCTGGCGCTGGAGCCGCCGCCAGAGGGGCTCCTGGGTGTGGATGGATGCAGCACTTTCCAAGTGGAACACAACAAGTCCCTGGGTTTTTTGGCTGGGAGTGGATGCGTGCTTATATGTGTGTTCAAGGGAAAGAGATGAGAGAGGGAGAGAGGAAGAGAAAGAGAGAGTAAGAGAGAGAGAGGGACTGTGAATAGATGATAGATGGTCCTTTTTAGGTTACACAGAGCAAGGGCCCAGGGGGATGAAAGAGATGAAAGAGATCTGTGTAAGTGCATGGGCTGGTGCCACACTACACTATTCTGTACCCACTGCCCAGTTAAAAACCCTCAGAGACTCAGCAGGGGCTCTATCATAATCTCTTTCGCACCGGAGACAAATGGTGGCATTCGTCTGCTTTATGGCCGTCATTAATTATGCTCGACTCTTCTCTGATATCAGCACTGTTTCAAGTCAAAATGTGCAAAGGCAAATCATGCACCTTCTGTTGTACGCCAGTGATATAATGATCCTAATTTCTGATAACAATGGGTGCGTCGATTGTGCGCTGAAACAACAGCAACTCCTCAAAAAGTCACGTCTCTGATTTTGGAGGTCGACTGTAAAAAATCTCCAAAACACACTCATGTATGTAACTGAAGGGGGGCTGGCGGTGGAGTGGAAAAATACAAGCGTGAGTGGGTCCTTGTTTCACCGGGGTGACATTTTGAAGTGACAGGCCTCCTCGACGCCATTTAATTCCCTTGGAGGGGACCCAAAATGAGGGAGGGAACAGGGAGAGAGAAGGAAAAGAGTGAGGAAGAAAGAGACAGAGAGAGAGAGAGAGAGAGAGGGAGAGAGAGAGAAGAGGAGGACTGATCCATTCTAATGAGGAATAACAAATGGCCCCCTTGGCCTTCCTCTCCTTCTCCCTCTCTCTCTACATCGCTGACCTTTGGGTTTGGAAATTGATTTACTGTTGCCGCGGTTGACGGTGGCATTTTGAAAATGGTAACACCCCACCTCATTAATATAGCCACATGTACAGAGAATATGTTACCTTGGCCAACCGCCAAAGGAATTTTTACAATGTTATTTACAAATCAATACGGGAGATGCACAGGTGGCGTGATAAGGGTTTTGTGCGGTTAAGGATGTGTGGCAAATAGAGGAAGTGACCTTTTGTCAGCCTTTCAAAATTAACCAAGTAATAGACAGTGACGATTGACCGTAGGTGGAAATGTTCGTGACAATGAAGCCTATTTTTAACAACTGAAATTTCCTTTGCTGCTCATACATATTTCTGTGTTGTCATGACACACCATTTGGAGAACAATTATCTAATCTTCTACACTGGGTGTGCATTTTGATTCAACTCTAATTAAAGTACCCCAGATTTTGCATCTTATCTCAGCCCTCAATCCAAGTTGCAGAAAACTACCACCACCTGCCCCATTTAAAGAGATGTCCAACAACAACAGCAACAACCCAGTTTAGGGCTCATTACCCAGTCCCAACACTGACACTATCAGTGACTGTGATTCACTGGAGCCATTTCCTTTAGGCAGAGAGCGCACTCACTCCAGCAACACAATAACACAAAACAAGCCAAATTGCATAAATGTGAAATGTATTTTGGATAAGGCATGTTTCACCTTCCCCAGAGAGAAGAGACTTAATGGTAAAATTGAGAGCAGCAGATAGGATAGATTGAGCACTAGATTATCAACAGAGTCCCTGGTTGATGACAGGCAGAAAATGGCATCACTTTGGCTCCTTTGCAAAACACATATAAACACCCTCCTCCAACACACATATGCACACACACACACACACACACACACACACACACGCACTTTTGATGCCAAATTTAGTCCCAAGCAAATGCAGCAATTTCAAAGTGCCATGTTCTTGCCAACTACAAGCCTCTGAATTGGAACAATTATTTGTTTCTAAGCAAAAATGAGTCCAACGAACAGTGCGGTTACACACAGTGCATCCTTTAAGTAAACTGGTACAGAAGACCTGGGGGGTATTTCACAGAGCAGTTAGGCAAGTTAGCCAGATAACTTTAAAAACTGTTCTGAAAAACCTTCTCATTATTAACAATCATCAACATGCATGACTGAATCATATTCCTAAACCTAATGTTCAGGTTTTGATTGAAATCAGTATCACAGCATAATCTTTTTTCACTGTTATCTGGCTAACTTTGTGTCTATACTGTCTTGGCATTCAATCCAAGCTGCCTCTTACATATGAAATTCTGTTCATTTTTAATGGAAAGAAAGAGGTACAACACTCTCAATTACATTTAAATAAATGCATGTCATTCTAGCCTTGCAACTTTGCAACTTTCTTCCTATCCAGTATACTTTTGATTTAAAGTAGTGCCTCCTCTCAAGTTTTTAAAGCGCTAACGATCCTACTCCTGGGCTTGTTTAAAGGAGCCAATATCTGACTATTTTATCAAACTTTTCCAACCTCCATGGGGTCCAGAGGCTCTCCGTTCTTCAGCCAGCGGTAAGAGGGCTTGGGCTTGGCGTTGGCCTTGCACTCCCACACCAGGGTGTCGTCGATGGGCTTCTGGGCGTCCTGAGGCTTGTCAATCAGGTGGGGGGGAGCTGTGAGGTCACACACCATGGAAATGAACACCTCAACATTACACCAGTGGTTAAGAATTAGTAGTAGGTTGCAGTTTTAGAATGAATCAATGAAGCCAACCAAGCGGGCAATTAGTTCATTAATGAAGCATCCAAGCACACAAATCATCAATCCACTTCCCATTAACCCAAACCTGACCTCTACGTGAAAAACATATAAATAAAAAACAACTGTAAAAGGTTAATATGAGGCAGGTTCAATAGCCATCTGTTGAAACCATTTACTGTAAAATGAAAAGCTGAAAAATACATTATTGAATTATCTAGGATCACACTGATGCAGATCTTTTACAAGAATATGATTTACTGAGCGTAACATATTTCTCACAATGCTCAGAATCAAAGGGTTGTATTTCATTACAGCAGTGCGGTTTATACCACAAGGTATATTCCTCTTTGGTCTTTTTGTCTGAAACATCCCAAATCCAGGTGGAAAATGGCTGTGTATTTACGACGGTGGTCCTGGTGTCACATAAATGACTAGTGCCTTATCTCCCGCGACAGTGTCAGGAGATTTATGGCCTTTCTGAGGCACCCACATAAATACTGCATGCCCTGCCAGGGTCAAGGGGAGTGGGATGGTTGAGTGGTTCTGTCTGTTTGCCTGTATCATTATAATAATGTAATAATAATAATGTGCCGCCTAAATCATAGTATTATCAATAGACCTGCATGTCAGACATGCTGTGGTGTGAGGATCTAAGAGGGAGATGAAAAACGATGGGGTGTTTTTTGGGGGGATTTCGAAAGAGTAGACTATCTAGTTCTGTCCTGAATAGTGGCTTTTGAAAAACTGTCTTATTGTGTAGTGAACTTAGAAGTCCATATACTGAAACCACTAGATGCTATAAAAAAAATTGTTTAGAAATGTAGAGACAATAACAGTGTTTTTCAAAAAAGACTTAAGGTGTTTGGCGTTGATTATTTCTCTTTGTATTTCTTATCTTCTGTAACAGCGTCTTGCTGAATGCATTGCCTGAAGTGCGTGTTCCTTGGCTAGAACAAATTCTGACTCATTCAATTAACATTTAAAAGCCTATAAAGAGAAAAAAGTGCTCTGCAGCCCCTTATGAGAATCGAGATAATATTCTATTATCGAAAAACAAGCCCTCTTCCTCTCTATATTCCTTTTACAGGAGGAGATGGTGTAAGAAATGCATAGAGAAGCAAGCAAACAATACAGAATTGAAAATATATCACTGTACAAATACAAACACCGCATGACAACCAGCCACCAATATTACAAATGAGACCGCCAGAGATAAGATAATGGAAGGGAAGACATGATGCAAGCGCCGTCTTTACCAAGTCAATCTGATCTTCTATGGGCCAATTCAAATGCGTTCGACTGCTAAACCATGATCTAATTTCATAAATCCCTTGGAAGTAGGGAAGGGCAATTAAGTGGGAAATCGAAAGAGAGGCCACCCCTTATTGTTCCTGTGCCAGCATTGGTTAGGTGTCACGAACACCACATCCCCTTATTGATTCTCCTATTCCTCTATAGAGTTGATGGATGTCCCACAAGCTCCCGTCTATGGGAGTTTAAAATGAGATTACAGATTTTTATCACCTGGCGTCCAGCCAGTCTGCCGGGCTTTGAGAAAAGACAGGACTTAAAGCTTACAAGGAGAAACATGACTCCCACACGACTACAGTGGAGAGGTGGAGAGGCCACGCGACTTAGCACCAAGGAGGTGATAGCTAATGCTTGTTTGAGATGGAAAGGTTGAAAAGTCACGATCTTGTTTACAAAATGACTACATCACTCCCCGTACTTTTGTTTTAGAGCCTGTAGGTCGTCAAGCTCCATTATTGCAATGCTGCACTGCTCTTTGGACAGGCACTTCTCTTTAAAGTAAAGCGTGTTTAATCCTCAGCCTACCTACAGGTACTGTGAGCGATTCATCCTACCCACAGGTGCTGAAAAAACCCCCAACTTTATTATCATATCAAAGGCATCCTCCTTCCGAGGAGAGAAAAATCTGGATTTGATGATTTCAATCGGGCCCATCCCTACAGGGCCTTGTGGGCAGACATCATCAATGCATAAACAGTCGAATAATGGAGAGAGAAACTGTAAAAATCCTTCATCAAGGGCCATTAAAAGCTTTCTCAGAAAATGGGCCATAAGTCCAGTGTTGGTGGGGAAAAAAATCACCTCTCCCTGAAGGGTAGTATAAATCTGTGTGCACTACAGCCCCATGTTAGCCCCAGGCACAATAAAGGGCTTGTCACGAATGAACTATTGGTAATAGTTTAATTTACTACTGCATTCCACTATATGATGCAGTTATATATGGGTCCTAATAAAAGCTACAGAATGCATGACAACAAATATAACTTCTGTCAGAGGGAAAGAGATTCGCCCCCCTCCAAACTATACTTTTATAAGGCGAGATTTTCAGTTTATGCTTGGTAGCAGTAAAGATTTAAGGTTTTTTTCCCTGAAGTAAATCTGAAGGCTGTGAATCAATGGGTATACGATTTGATGAAAGACTATGAATCTACATGATATGCTGGGAAGAAGACTGACAGGTTGAAGCCATTTGATATTTTTTCCTTCCAAAGACAAATGATGTGAAGCACGGTGTATGTGAGATCAGAGTCACTGAAACCATCCTCCTACCCACCGTAGAAAGACAGCTTTCCTTTGACCGAGTTTCTTCCTCTGGTGTTTTCAGCCACACATTCATATATTCCTGCGTCCTCCTGCTGGAAGTAGGGAATCTCTAAAACTCCGCTGGCTTTATTTATGTCCACCTTCCTGCCAAAAGAAGCTCCATCCACTCTTCTCCAGCTGATGGTCGGCACCGGGCTAAAAGCATACAAATACAACAGCAAGGCCATGATATGAATAATAATAGCTTGTTTCATCTAGGGATTTAGCCTATAGTCTAAGACAAAATACTTTCTTCAGTGGATATTGAAAAACATTGATTATAATCTGCACAGTTAATTGGTTTCTTCACTGTACATACTATAAAGATGGGGTACAGTACAAGAAAGAAGAGTTCTGCCTTTGAAATCACTTCACAGGATCTTCAAGCATTACCATGCAGCTTAAATTAACAGACATGACTAATGGTGCAGTTAGGACCATGGTATAATAATACACAGTGGGACTTACTTTCCAAGTGCAAAGCATTCCAGCTTGACAGTGGAGCTCTTAGCAACTGGGACAATGTCAGGAAACTGCACTTCGATCTTTGGCTCGTATTCGCCCATCACACCTGGAGTTACAGCGCCAAACACATAATTAATGCTATGCATGTTTGAAGGGACCTTTTTCAGTTCAAGGCCTGAAAAGGTCACTGGAAAGCAAAAGCAAAAGCCAGATTCAGGTCATGAATGTGTTAATAACAGGATCAGGTGAGTAACTCTGGATCTGCACTCTGTTATCTCTTTGAACTCTTCATGTATCCACGTCAGAGGTGGGGACTCGAGTCCAATGATTTAGACTAGAGTCCAACACCAGAAACACATTTTTAATTGTTTGAGACTTGACTTGATGCATGGAGAGAATACTTGAGACTTGACTTGGGTTCTGGTGACTTGGGACTTTGACTTGTACTTTGATGACTTGAAAAGGTTTCTAAAGTCTTGACAAAAGATCTTCTGTTTGTATAAATGACTTAGATTGAAAGTGATGAGATTTGTTCCACCAGACGACTGAATTTAAATTCTGTTTTCTGAATTTGTATGGAATGATTTAATTTATTGAAGTTGAAACTGATTATAGAAATCAAACTCATGATGCTCTTACCAAGTTTTTATCCTATTAAAACAATATTGCATTGAAAACGTACATTTAGACTTGAGACTTGACATTAATGACATGGACTTGACTTGGACTTGACTTGGTAATCTACATTTAGACTTGGGACTCAAGCAAAGTCGACCTGGTCACACCTCTGATCCACGTATCCAGTCTAAAGCCTATGAAACTGTATGTAGAGTAAGAGCATTCACAACCCTACCGTCGACCCGCAGCACTAGAGGAGTCGGTGGTCCTTGAACGATGCTCTTGGTGACGGTGTTGGTGACCACGCAGGTGTAGTTGCCCACATCAGAAGGCTCCACTTTGGCGATGTAGAGGTTGCCCGTCTTCTGGGACACGAACCGCCGCGTGTCCTGGATGACAAACGATGGGTACTCGTTGAAGATCCACGTGAAGGTAAGCTCTGTGAACAGACAGAGGGACACTGGATGTAGGACGCATTGGCCGCAAGTCAAAGGCCCATACTATATTTATGGCCTATCTATGGCACCTGTATAGATAATGTGTCTTTCATCAGCAGTTCATCACAGTTTAAATGCCTGCAGGGATAAAGCAATTAGTGGATCAGACAGTGCGCCAATCTTCAAAGAATAAAAAAAACACTTTAATATTCATAATTGAAGAGCAATTACTCTCACTACTGGACTGGGATTAATGCCCTTAAGATGGTAAAAGTTTTGCAGGTTCACTGTGTTGGAGTGATGGTGCAGTGATGATTTGGAGGGTAGGACGGGTCAGGGAAGGTGGGTGAACGCTGTTGGGTGCTGAAGGGGTTTTCTAGCGCCCGAACCTCTATGTTTACATCCTCTGCGGGAATCTTGGTCCTTTTCTGCATTCTGTTTTGAAGTTCTGCTGTGTTGATTATGCGTCTTTTTTTATTATGCACTGTTTTATTTTCATTTCTTACTTTTATTTTTGACTTCTTTTTATTTATTTTTGGACCTCTTGGTAGGGTTTATTATTACTTTATATGAATTTATACAAGAAATACAAAGAGAGAGGTTGTACATAAACAAAACACCAACCAGCATAATGCTGTTCATCTCCCTTTGTGGTTGTCATATAGCGGCAGAGGGCCCTAAATCAAGCCTAAGCTGCAGTTGTAGCATAAAAACTGTATAATGCCCAATAAAACCAATGTATTCCGGATCATGCTATTCAGTAGGGTACCACCTAGTCTGCTATTCATCATCCATGAAAACAAGCTTCTGAAAAAGACTCCCAGTACTGTATCAACCAAATGGAGTGCAGTCAGTGGCTTTGCCCTAACTATCAGCAACATTATAAAAAGGAATGATGGTGTTTTGACATATTGACACAAGGATAGATTGCTCTGGACCATATTGCATCCCTGTCCCAAAAGCAATCTTGGCCGTTGGTAAAAACTTGTCTAAGCGATGACTCGGCACTACAGTACAGGGAATAATTGAGACGTGAGTTGTACACTCATCTACTGACTCAGTATTCTTCACCGCCAGTCTTTGGGGGGCAAGAGGATGTGTGGGCTTTGACATATTACTGCAAACCTTGCAGATCACAATGTGACATAGTATCTTCAAAACCTGTGTTGGGGATATGAGGATGCTCCTGTTTTCCCAAGTACAGGCTAAGTGGTTTTAAGTGGTTTTGACAAGTCAAGCAGAGGACAACCCAACCTTGTAATCATAAAATCGCACTACATGAGATTGAAACTTGGCCCACATATGCAATCGCACCCGTCTCTTTGTTTCCTGCCAATCTTGTCCCTGTGCACTGATTTTCTACTTTCAACATTTTAAATTCAACATTATCAATAAACATTACAACATATGGAATCCTGTGTAAACATCCGCCTGTTGGTTTCATACATCTGCTAACAACCTGCAGTTATTGAGAGATGCGCATTGGCATTAATGACTTTCTGCTTCGGACCACATAGGATATAGGAGGAATTGCATCTGAATTTCAAAGTGTATCTCTTGTGAATACCCTTGCTATAAACTCCATCTTGGCATCCGTGACTTGTGGCAACCAGAACTTCTTGGCTAGATCCATCCAACAAACATAGGGAAACACACAGCTGTAATATCTCCCTCTCCCATAAATAATATATCCCAGCTCTTATCCTGACAAGGTTATATATATTTAATGTCTGTTTTTGAAACAATATCTTCCAAAGGTGCAGGGCAACACAAACGGGAACACAGCAGCTAAGAGGTTACTAATTGGCTAGTTAAAGTTTCATGGTGAGAAACAGGAAGCAGGAAATAGGAAGTGGAAAGCACCATTGGTTGTATTTGATGACCTGACTTGAGAGCCTTCTGCGGATGGGCTGTAATGGAATAATGTGATCATGAATGACAGTGAGTGGCAGATTTTCATTGTGGTTCCATTTAGCCATCGTATAATGAACAGGCAGCATCAATTCGCCCTTAATGATTTGAGAGAAGCGATGAGAAATGGAACATGACAGGCCAAGGACACACTGAGTCAAGAGCGGGGTTATGTACAAGTGTGTGTTGTATCAAAGAAAAGTATATGCACAACTTGTGTCAAAGTTGGTACTCTCTGTTCCCTGGACGTTAACAGCCATTAACCAGGCCCACCTATCTGTATTCATAACACACAACCAGTTCACTCTATGAAATGGCTCAGGTCACGCACATGGGGAAAAATCCCTCCGAGCTATGTGTGTTGTTACTAGCAAGCAAGCAGCCTCTGTTTGGGGTAGATGCACTGCATAGAGAGAACAAGTGATTTCAGCCTTGAGTAAATCTAAAAGGGCTGCTTCCATTAGTGAAAGGAGGTCAGATGCATTAGGTCCCGGTCTAACCACAGTCATTCAGAAGCTCTCAGAGCAGAGGATGACACAGACAGGCACCTAATGTACATACAGTGACTCGCCTTGGACGCTTGACAACATTTTGGTCATACTTTAAGTGCAACTTCAACTGCCATATAGAAGTTTTAGAGCATCTCGGCCACACCAAACTACTTCCCGCAGCTGTCTTGAGGGCTTTGAGCCATCGTTAAAATGAAATAATGGCTTCTTGAATCATGCATGGGATATTGACATCCGTTAGAGGGGTGATGAGGCAGATCCTTATGTAAGGAGGTATTGTGCTGTTCATGAATTATGTCCTGTCACCCTTTATGACGGCATGTTTTTCACTTTTCCCAACGTGGTGAGACTCTATTCAAATGCCAGTCAGGATTTTTTGCCTTACAAGTGTGCAACAATACAATCATAGTAAATATAGATGTTGTCACAGTATGTCTGAGCCCCACATTCACACCCTTGTCACATCAGTCTAATACATCCTGCACTTGCCAAGATCTTTTCAAGATCTTTTTTTGTCTATTATTTGTCAGCATATCATCTCCTTTTACTGCTATGCTGACAGTATTCAGCAATATTTCTCAGTTAAACCTAAACCAATTTAATCTAACAATTGTAGAAAATGTCTGATATTACATAAGGCTGCTTGGCTGAATCAGATGTCAAGGATTGGATGTATCAAGATTGTCTTAAGTTATTGGCCCTGAAAACATTTCTAAACACATTCAGCTGTCTCTTGATCCTTGAACTGTATGAAGCTTGTTCATGTTATGCCAATTTAGGAACATTACAGAGATGATATCCATTTTTATCTTTTAATTCCATGTTTCCTTTCTCAGACATGATTTTATATAATTACATTATTCTTGTTGCAGTTGCCTGTTTTCCTCCTCTGCATCCCTGCATTTTATTCATATCTGGCATTGTTATTGTTAAATCTTGTTGGCTTTTGTATATTGGCTTTTACTTTTTACTATTTTTTGTTCGTAAATCACTTTGTAACATTATTTGGACAAGTGCTATGTAAATTGCGTATTATTATTATTATTGTTGTTGTTGTGGTTATTTACTAATTTATTTATTAACTAATGAATTTATTTATTTGCTGTTGTTCGTTTTTTCACAAATCTAAGAACGACAGTATATTGGATGCAAGTGAGCAGGTCAGAATGGTAAATCGGTTCAGCTTTGTATTCTGAAATAGCCTAAAGGGCGCTGAATGAGGACAAGAGAATGACACTATAATAGGACTGCAAAAGTGTGTGTGTGTGTGTGTGTGTGTGTGTGTGTGTGTGTGTGCATGTGAATGGGTGAGCGTGTAACTGAAGCTAGAATGGCATACATCATTACCATAGCAGATATGGTCAGACCTTTAAGCAAAGATGCCAGAAAATGGGAGATGATTCATCCTAAAGCACATATCAGCCTCCTCAACATCCCCATCAATAGGCATAATCTACGATGACAGCTGCCGAAAACCTGAGCAGAAAATGGATCATTCTAGGCAATGTATTGGGTCTCCAGAGAACAGCTATGATCCATCACAACAGGAAGGGATGACTGGGCTGTTTGTATAAATAAAAGCAGTCTGTATATTACGGGTCGCGTGGCCAAAAAAAGGCTCCGGTTGCATTAATAGCTTTTGATTTGACGAAAACAACGGGAAAGAGAGCTTCGACCCAGTTGAAAAGAACGTGACCAGATTCAAATCAGCAATTACCCAAATAATTTAGTCTGATGCATATTTGGATTTGGGGGTTCTCACACACTCAGATATCCCTATATTTGAGTTTATAGTACAAGATAAATCTTCACATTTGATTATGTATATTTAATTCATGTTCTGTTTTGCATTTTGTTCACGTTAGCAGGCTAGCGTCCCGTCTGCTTCAAATACCTCCTTTGTGTTTCTGGGTGGCTACTTAACCTTAGAAAGGCCAAGCCGTCAATTTATGGCTGTTTTGAATATAAGTGTTGAAATATCTCAGCTTTCAAAAGATGTGCAACGCTGTCTCTCCTTGACTTTTCCTAAACCCACTTTCTGTACAAGCCAGTTTTATTAGATTTTGAAAATCATCCAAGGAAAAAGGAAATATAAGTATTATTAACCCATTTAACCAGAGCAGCTGTCAATTGATGGCACGCTCTGACAGATTGTTCCCATGGAAACGGATTCGGAAGCATCATGCGTCTGACTCATGCTTATAGTAACACCCAACTTATTTTGACTCATGTTGTAGACAATAAACTTTGGTTATGTGATACGGCATATTAATAATTGAATCATGCACACAAGGTTTTAGTTTATCTAGTGTACTCTTGTGAGAACAATCTACTGTACTCCCCCTCTGGTATCTAAACCACTGATGAGCATCACCAATGGGCCATCATTGCGGCATTTAGCCTTCTAATATTGATATGAATAAATCAGAGGAGAATTCTAATGCGCTGAGAGCGATGGAACAAGCAGTGAAAAGAGTTGCCACCCAGTGTGCATAAACATAAATCTGCACCACAGTAATGAAAATGTGGAATAATACAAACCATCATAGATCTGATGACACGCAAGTACACAGTGAGAGCTGCTAGCTGTCACTGGAAATGGCATGTCGTCAATTAACGGCTTGTTGGCCTTCTCTTAACACAGAAACTCTATTGGCTTTTCTGGTGTTAAATGGAACTGAGTCCAAACTACAAAGGAAGAAGAATTCATTGTCAGTGTTTCAATCAATGACAGTGGCGGACAATGTGACTTTAGTCAGTCACTGAAAGGTCTTGGTATGGCATTTAAGTGATGAAGTTCTGGTCTTCTCCACATCTAACGTGATAAAGTGACGAAGGCAAAGCATCTAACAGGCCCAAAGGTTTGGGATGGCAGTAGTTGGCTTCCCTTTTTTAAGAGCAGGTAAAGGTTTCATTTCAGAATGGATCTGACAGATGTGGGCCAGGTGCAACGTAGCAGTGTAGGTTACTGACAACAACCCCTCCAGGAGTCTAGTCCCAAATGATCAGTGTCATGTTGGAGGAAGTCCAACGGGACGTAAGACTCAAAATAAAAGGGATTAAGTTTTGATAACAAATGAAAGACAAGATGAACATGAATTCTTAAAGAGAATTATTGAATAAACCAATTTGCATCTCCCTGAAGACAAAGACATCAAGACCCAGATATCATATCTCCAATGATTTAGTCAAATTTTTACCCAAACACACTGGAGCATACATCTTTGAAAACATCTTTGAAGTGTGACGTTGTCAAATATGCAAGATCTCAGTCACAACAAAGCAGTCGGAGTTCTGGAACAAAGTGCAACATCAAAAGCGGAGGGAATTTCCTGAATGTTATGAAAATGAGTCTATATAGAGATGTTACATTTTTAATCCTCAATTTAAAAGATTGTTGTCCTCAAAGCCCATTATTGCACTAGAGTATAGCAATAACAGAAGACAAAGGATATAGAGACCCCTGCTGGTTTAACCATCTGTCAATTAAAAGTTGAAACAATACATCTCATCACCCATGCAACAACAAAAATAAGAAGCTGTGCAATTGGAAGAGGAACACATCGCAAGTGGGAGGCAAACAATGATGTAGATTCAACTCACATGATTATGCGAGGTGAACCTCAAAGGTTTCTTGATGACACATTTTCAGGAGCAGAAATTAAAAAGACAAGTAAAAACTGTTGTAACACTTTGCAAAGTTTGGCGCAGGGGAGACGTTTCCATCTGCAACTAAGATGTGATTCATCATCTGATATGTTTATTATGCTTTAAAAGTTCAGATGTGCTGTTTATATTATGATCCATTATTCATGAAGCTGGTCGGGCCTCTGGACGAGGTCACACAGCACAGCAAGTATCATGCGGCAATTGCCTATGGAGAAACTCTCGCTTGGCCTTGCAGTTGTGTTGTAAATATCTGATACATTGTCAGGACTCATCATTGACCTTTCTTAGAATAAAATGTTTTTTTTGGACTTTCTTTCTTTCTTCTTTCAGCACTTATATTTCATGTTACCTGAATACGCACAGTGATAGAATGCAGAATGTATAGAGCGATATACACTCACGGAGCACTTTATTAGGAACACCTGTACACCTGCTTATTCATGCAATTATCCATTCAGCCAATCATGTGGCAGCAGTGCAATGCATAAGATCATGCAGATACAGGTCAGCAGCTTCAGTTAATGTTCACATCAAACTGGGGAAAAAATGTGATCTCAGTGACTTTGACCGTGGCATGGCTGTTGGTGCCAGACGGGCTGCTTTGAGTATTTCTGAAACTGCTGATCTCCTGGGATTTTCACGCACAACAGTCTCTAGAGGTTACACAGAATGGTGCGAAAAACAAAAAACATTCAGTGAGCGGCAGTTCTGCGGACGGAAACGCCTTGTTGATGAGAGAGGTCAGATGAGAATGGCCAGACTGGTTCAAGCTGAGAGAAAGGCTACAGTAACTCAGATAACCATTCTTTACAACTGTGGTGAGCAGAAAAGCATCTCAGAATGCAACACGTTGAACCTGGAGGCGGATGTCACTTTGGTAGCCGGTTGACACTGAGCTGAAAGCTGATACCTACCCAGTATTAGTAAGGTGTTCCTAATAAAGTGCTCGGTGAGTGTATATAGTTTACTCTATGTGTTGCATTGACCCCTTGCACTGACTGTGAGATCCTGTTGTCGCTATACTATGTGTGCCTTTATGTACAGTATGCTACTTGGTTAGCTGTCGTTATGTCCTTGCACCAGTGCCATCAAGACAAAGTCCTGTATATTGCACTTTGCAAAGAAAGTCTTTCTGATTCTAAATTTTCTTTTTGGCAGACTGCACCTGGCATACCTTGTTGAAATAAAAATTTGTTCTGATTTCTTTTAAATCAGTAGATTTGGCTACGTCTCAGCAGTTGTTACAAATTGTACACTGTACTATACTAATAGCTGCATTGTTCATTACCCCTTCACTTCTGTCTTTCGCAGGCTAATCCTGATCTGACTTTAGGTTTTGAGTTGTCACACCGACTTGCATGGTCTTGTTTGTGATTGTAATGTTTGTTTTACTTGCTTTGTAATATTTCACACATGACAGAGTTTGAGGCTTGGGTGTGAAAAAAATGACAAGCGGAACCATGGGAACAGGATGATAGGCACGAAGCAGAGATGCTGAGTTTGGTCAAGTTGAATGTTTACCATTTAAAATCAACCAATTTTGCTAGACTTAAATGGTAAACAAAATATGTGAAACATGTCTAAAAGAAGGTGATACTGTGCAGTGAATAGATTACTCTGCAGCTGCATGAACACAAGCACAAAGAGCACAAAGACGCTACAATAAAATAAATGGAAATATTTTGGTTTAGGTAGAAGGAAGTTCTGTTGCAAGACAAATGTATTCAGAAATGCTTTAGCAAATAATATTATCCAGCAAAATTGCTAACAATTTTCTACCCAGGGTGACAGTAGCTCTGTGTCAGGTGCAGACACCTGCTCAGGGTCCTTTGATCTTTGCCTGCAAATTTTACCTTCCTCCACCTCGCCGAAATGGGAGTAGTTTGGTATTAAAAGCTCTTTGGGGTGAGGAAGGTAAAAATCTATTTTGTCTGGCGGAGTCCTTATTACCAATCACACAAAGTAAAGCTTTGGCCAATCACTTTGAGCAGGAGCTGGGTATTTTTTAACTATTTACTCATGTACTAGTTTTTTATAAAACTACTTTCTGGCCCCAGTCTCTACAGTTAAGTCCCCAGTGTGACAGATTTGCCTATGATGAAGGCACTGTGTTCTCATACCATAAGAGTATAGTACAAAATGAACAAATTAACCACTTGCTTTCTCTAGTCTCAAAGACATACCTAGGCATAGCAAGCTCATGCTTTGTAACCCTGTACGTCATAACTAATCCTACTAAGAAAGATCCAAATCCACAAGATGTTCGAAAACGAAGACTGACATTATTCTTTCTATCTTATTCTCTGCAGTGCTGCTAATTGGCTAGCTATGTCTTCCTTGTCAAACGAACGTTATCTAGTTTTTTACTAACAAATATATATATATATATATATATATATATATATATATATATATGTATATATATAGTCAGATTAAATCACTGAATTAGATAATATTTGATTAAAAAAGGTGAGTCCACATAAATACGTTTTCAAGTGAACAAATGAGTGGCTAGTTCTGTCTCCTCTCTCTGACTGGCTGCCAAACGGTGCTTGCAGCCTGTTTGGGAGAGGCGTGCAAGTTACCCACAAGGCTTTGGCACATGTAATCTATCCAAGGAGAAGTCAGTCAGTGCCGACTCATTCCTGTGCCCATTGCTAAATAGCCGCCTAACCAGAAAGGTTGTCCAGGGAGCAGTGCACTCCTTGTCAATGTAATCACATCAGCCAAGGAAAGCAATCTTCGCCACTAATTAAAAATTGTAAACATTAGCCTGGTGGATGCAGGACAACCTTCGCAACAGTGTGTCAAACTTTTATAAAAATAAATGTTGTAAATGTTGTAAAAAAATTTGTATAGAGGACACTGTCATGACACTGCTAGCCCTGCACAGCACTGCTGCTATGACATTTCTGCCATTTTGTTTTTAGCTGGTTAGAGTGTGTGTTGGCATTTGGACACTTTGCACCAGGAGATGAGTCTGGAAAAAGATGTGCCATTACACTAGGAAGCTGCCAAATGGTAAGCGTATGCTCCATTGTTACAGCTATTCTTGTCAACACAAGGCGAGATGTCTCATTATAACATACTGTATACAGTACAAAGCAATACAAATGTACTGTTAAGTTTCCAAGCTAACGTGTAACAAAAATAAAAACACCTAATTTGGTTTCACGGCAGCAGTACATGGATTCCTTGACAAAATTTTACCCACAAATGACAATAGGCATTAGTTTGTGCTCAACATATAGTATCACAGTATCATAGCTACATTTTCACCTTGTTAGCTAATTCGCCGTATCATACTGTATAGCATTTTAACAGTAAACGCCACAAAATGTACTTTTCTTTTTTTTATTTTCTGACGTTTTTATATATCAAATTTCCATTGCTTTCACTTCTTGGAAAACAGTGTGTTTTTAGCAGTTACTTCATGGTGTACCAGTAGGCACACATAAAAATTCGAAAAATACCATCATGGATTTCTGAATGTTACATCCCACCGCAACATCCTGTGTCAACTGGAAATATATTAAATTATGACAAAATAGTTTCCTCGTGTTTTTTAATTGCAAGATACACATATGAGAATTGTTGCAGAATATAAAGTGATTTTGATGATTTTAAAAACTAAAATGAAAGTAATGTTTTGATATCATCTAAAATAAGTTTGTCATTAATTTGGTCCAAGCCACTGAATATAAAAGCACTATCTACACACACGTTAAAACATCGCCCGAAACTGCTGTCACCCCCTGCTGAGCATTTTAAATCCAAACATCCGATCAAAAAGAAACAATTTGTGATTTGAAAAACACTGGTTTGAAAGGCATATGCGCATTCACATAAATTTATTCAATTCCAGCAGTGGAGAATTACATTTAGTCCTGCTGACTGAGTGAGCGAAAAGCCCATCTCCAGACCCCTGTGTGGGAGTTAATAGCACTGGATGCTAACTCCCATTGATAATGTCATGGATGCAAAGGGCTGATGTGAAAGCAAACAAAGCACCTTCAGAGAGGAGCTCTATTACTCAGCCTGGCAGGGCCCCAGCTAGAGACAGGCTCTCCCGTCTGCATGCCAAAGCCTTTCCTTGCCCCCGCTGAAAATCAGGCTGACAGGTCAGAGCGTCCCAAAGTAAAAAATGACTCACTCCACTGACCTCAACAACATAAACAAATAGCCAGGAGATCTGAGGGGGGAGAGGACAAACACGAGTTCCACTTTGTCGGGGTAAACATGGAGTAGATGAGGAATCAGAAGAGTGACACCCACACTATGTCTACATTTCTGTCTGTGGAAGATCAGTGGCTGCTCTTCACCCATCAGTGACACTGAGTATTCGGTGTATAGCGCACAGATGACTGATTGATAAAGACGCTGAAATCTCATAATACAGAAGTCTTACCTCCGGAGTGCGGTGGTGGGCCACACAGTAAAACCACTCCTTGACCCTCACGAACCCTCACTGGACTCCTCCTCTGCGTCTTGAAGTTCTCCAGGTCTATTTACCACAACACAAAAGCAATAAAGGAAAACGATCAATTCATTCTTCATAAAGCCACAAGCACACAGGACATGTCTATTTGTCAGCGAGCAGAGATAAAAATAGACTTGACGCCATATCTGTGGATGCTCAATAATGCCATATCTGATTTGTAGAACACAGCTACAGACCTGAGTTTTAAGAGAGCGATATGATACAGTATCTTTGCATAATTTAACAAAACAATCATGCTATGTTTGCATAAATGCGGACGTGGTGCTGTAAAGTCCTAAGCACTTCTGACTGGAGCAGAAAGCAATTCCTCAAGTATAAGTCACACATGAGTGAATTTAATTGGAACTACGTATTGTTATCACTTTCTGTGTTTCATCCACTGCACACAGACCAGCAACAATTAAATGACTCTGAGATTGAAACATCATTTGTATGGAGACCGATTACTTGTTGACAACCTGCTGGGAGAGAGAAAATACACACAACAATCCTTGAATACTTTGCGTGTTCTTGCCTGCTGTGGTTCTTGGAGATATCTGAGGCACTGCGGCCAAATACGCGACTGCCATGTAATGGTATAATCAAAAGTGAATTCAAATACAGGGAGAAGGAATAATGCAAAACTGACTCCTTCTGTGTACAAGCACAGCGGGACGCGCTTCTGCATGATAAATATGTGATCTTTGCAGCCCTCGGTGGGTAATGGAAGATTGCATCCAGCGGGACAATAGATGATTACATTAACACAATTGAAAGCACTTTTTCACTTCACAAATGTTTCACAGGAGAGCTCCTGTATGATTTCACAAATTCATTTGCAAGCTCATTAACATCTTTTCAAATTCGATGCCAACAGGTTGTGTGGATGCTTCAGGGGCCTATGGTGAACCTATGATTGATCCATGCCAAACAATCTAATAATACCTTTCTCTGCAGGAATGGGCGAAGATAGGGTCCCTCCAGAAACATGCCCTTCATTAGAGAAGTACCATGTTTATGGTGATGATATTTAAAATCGATTTTTATGAATTCCAACGGGGCAAACATCAACAACTAGATCCCCTATAGATCTGCTTATGTTTCAAAGTGAGTTAGATTTTTATTAGGTCCTTGTTGAACTGTGCATGTTTGAAATGCCTGCAGTATTAACTTTCACTGGCCAGCTGATGGGCCTCATATAAGATCACTCTTAAGACGCATAGTAAACAGCATAGTAAAAAGCATAATATAGCATAGCATAGCATAGCATAGCATAACATAACATAACATAGCATAGCATAGCATAGCATAGCATAACATAACATAACATAGCATAGCATAGCATAACATAACATAACATAACATAACATAGCATAGCATAGCATAACATAACATAACATAACATAACATAGCATAGCATAACATAACATAACATAGCATAGCATAGCATAGCATAGCATAACATAACATAACATAGCATAGCATAGCATAACATAACATAACATAGCATAGCATAACATAGCATAACATAACATAACATAACATAGCATAGTATAGCATAGCATAGCATAGCATAACATAACATAACATAACATAACATAACATAACATAGCATAGCATAGCATAGCATAACATAGCATAACATAACATAACATAACATAACAACAACATAGCATGACATGACATGACATGACATAACATAACAATGGACCAAGTCCCTAATTATCATTCAAAACACATAAAACAGTAACACTTTTGAAGGAATGTGCCTAGTTGTCAAACACAAATTAACTATTTGGTTATATGTGTTAAGATTATTATAACTGTCATATGTGGTTCACTTTGACATTGAGACCATTATAAGTGAGTCATAAATATTTTCCTTCACCTCAGTTACAGTGGTACAATTTTGGATTTGCATGTATTTGGTGGAAAGACGACCTTCGTATCTTTCATTTGCGGTTACCTCCATCTCTATAGGATGAAGACGGAGATTATTGGAGGATTTGGACATGATCCGGATTGAGTTACCTCACCTTTTTTCCCCCCAAACCACATTCATTCTAGGCTTACCATGGCCTCCATGAATGTCATAGACAAAGACTTCCAAGTACAGGGTGCATCCATCATGCTTGTGTGCTAGTTTTAGGGTCTTTAATTCTATTATGATGATTAGATATGAATTTTCACTCACAGAATTTCCCACAAACCATAATCTCTGACTAGATTCAGAATGGTTTGCTGAGCATTAAGTCAAAACAGAAAATTAAACTACCTAAAAAAGTAGAACTCAATTTGCAACTTTTCACACATTCATAGTGTTACTACAGACTTGCATGTAAGCATAACAGACGACGTGGCTCGCAGATGTTGTGAATCCTTTGGTTTGAATTAATATACTGGACAATGTGTGTGTGTGTGTGTGTGTGCGTGTGTGTGTGTGTGAGTGCGTGTGCGTGCGTGTGTGTGTTTATAGGGAAAAGGCAGCTTCAGAGGGTGCTTTCTTTAAACTGAGAAGGTGTGTGTTAGTTCTGTGTACTGTTCCTCCAATATCTTCTATGCTATTAGCTTTACTTCAGGAGGCTGTTTAAATGGGAAATTACAGAGCTCTCTGATTTATGGTCTTCCAAGCAATTGGATAACTCTATTGAAAAGGATTGGCTTTGATTATTTCTGGCCCAGGAAACTATTTTTCCTAATAGAAATCGTTTCGGGAGGCTGGTGTCTACCTAATGTTCTTAGGGTAGGGCAGGCGAACACCCTCCCATCTTCCTACAGTGTCACATTTTGAAAATAATAACTGAAATGGAGATTAGATTCAAGATTAGTATTTAAACTACAAATGGCATGAACAGCGTGTCTCTCTGAAAAACATTGTGTGAACAAAAGCATTTTAAATCTTTTGACTAAAGGAGGCGTCTCGCCCTAGCCGAAGGGAAAGATGCCCCTGGCCTGAGGTAAAATGCCCCTAGGGGGAATATTACCCAAATTAATGCTTGCGTACAGCCATTTTCGTGTTTTCTCAGCTTAATCTACATATTTTTACAAGATCTAAGAATCCTGAATGTTTTTATAACTTCTAAGAATACTATTCAACATAACTTAAATTTAACTTCATTAATAGTTGTTACAGTAATATCTTAGTCCTTGGACTACTTACAGTCACAAGAGATTGTGAAATAAAAGTTCTTTAAAGATCATAAAATGTGCAGCATTTGAATGCATTTTAAATTGTCAAACAATTTCATATATACGGTATTTCTTTTCCAAATCCTCTAAACTGAATACAACATTATGATATTTAATTGACTGCCAGTTTACAAGTTGCACAAAAGTTGTCAGCTTTGAGAACAGAACATTGAATTTAGACTGCTGGCACAATTCACAGATGAAACTGTCACCTTTGAATAAGCTGCTGTCTGCACAATCTTCACTTGTGACAGCGATCACTTCTAATTCGCTCTCCAAGTGAAGCAGCTCAGGTGGGGCGTCTTCCCCCCACCAGGGTGTGTGTGTGTGTGTGTGTGTGTGTGTGTGTTGGTGGTGGAGACCAAAATTCTAACTACATGAATATAGACAGATTACAGAAAACATTGATGGAATTTGGAGTTGTTTGGTTGATTTTAAAAGCAGTTATTGCTTATTTGCATAGTCTAAAAGCTCTGAGCCATTTCCCAAAGTATCAGCAAATTTATGTTTGGGTGGGGGAGAGCGGTAGATTCCCTTTCAGACATGTTCAAATCAAATATTTCACCATCATGAGGAACAAATATAGGGGCAGGCATCTTCCACCCACCATACCCTCAGTGTCAGTGGGCATTATGAACAACATACAGTATCAAACTATCCTTTTCTAACACTGGACTCACACATTAGAAGATATCAGAGTTTCTCAACTCACACTGAGAGTGAAGCTCTCCTGATCAATATTCCTTTAGAGTACGGTGGGGCGTAAATGAGCTAGACGCACTAAAAGCCAGCAATGCCTGACAACCCAAGCTGTTCTGCGTCCCGTGGATCATCTTATCAAGCCTATCACGGCTCTGCACCTCCATGTGCCTCTCCATGGCAGAGTTCAGGCTATTTTGAGTGCTTTCAGATCCATGAAATTGGATGTGAATTAGCATTTTTGGGCTAGCTACTCCAATGTGACCCATTGTAATGAATGAGAGGCGATTCTAGAGAAGAAAAACTGGAGCCATTCTGTTGCAGTGTGAGCACGAGGACAATTTGAGTTGTGGCTGCATTTGTCACACAGCTAACCATGGACAAAAAGCATAAAAAAGTTCAAAAAGTTGGCTAAAGGGCTTGTGTTTGAAGTTCTCTAGTTATGGTATCATTTGCCCCATTAAGCACCATTCTATTAATGAAATAAGGGTCATCCTGAACACCGAAGCTGGTGTGAATTGACCCATGGGTTGGGTAAATTAGAGTAAGAGTAATTTGAGTGGGTTTGGATTGCTGGAGTGGAAAGAACACCGAAATATCCTACTCAAGCACAGGTACTGTTTTTTACTTCAGTAGAAGTAAAATTACTGATGCAATATTCTACTTAAAAGTAAAAAGTCTCTTATTTATAATATACTCAGAGTAAAAGTTACTGAGTTACTTAAAAAAAGGCAAATTGTCAAGAGCCTGGGACCTGATTTAGATTTGATAAGATTCACTGACTTTCCCTAAACTAAAATTTTCTTCACTCACCAACTCCATCGTTCCCTTACCCACTGTTACTTAACTATTCAAGAGGCCAGTTGAAATGATGGTGTGCAATGGCACGGTTATGCGCTGTGCTAGATCACGCCGCCAGTAATACACTTTCACCCCACAGCACGCAGAGAGAAATAGTTCTGTTTTTCCTGATTAGTGAAAGTGTGCATAATGGTGGAACTGTGTCATGAAATCAGAGCTAATGTTAATTTATGTACTTTGCAACTTTTGCGTTTACTCTCAACTCCCCTGCAGAGTCTACAAATGGCTTTTTGGAGATATTTTGACAAACCCTATTTGGAATGCTTGTTAGCAGCAAGAGACTAGCAACAGGAGCTCGCCGTCTCAACCGACAGCTCAGGAGTCAATATTCTCTGTGGTTCCAAGTATTGCAGGTATGTAAGAGAGGCAAATTGTATATAGGTCCAAAATCAATGAACTTATCCTTTAAGTCAAAACATATGACAATTCCAAGGGTACGACCAACAATCCTGTACAGTCCAGCTGAGTTTAATAAAACCCTTCAAAGTGGGTAGAGCCATGAACAATTACTATGTCACAAAATTCATGGGAAAGTATCGCCTTAATTCCTAGAAAGTACACAATTAAACCCGACCTACTGTTATAAACCTTCAGTAGCTACAAGATGGAAAGGTATTTCTAAGAAAGTGTAGCCTAATTCCATAGGAATTAGACCATTAAACTCAGACTGTTACAATCCTAAACATGTGTCAATTTTTAGTAAGTAAGTTTAGTAAGTAATTGAGCTGCTTCTAAGTATTTACCTACTTTGTTACTGCTGGAATTACTATTCTTACCATATATTTACCTGGTAAGTACCTAGTCTTTAGCTAGTAAATACCTAGTACTTTGGGTGACTGTAAAAGGAATGGTTACCAAACATACTAAAGTGAAAGTAAAATTACTGACTTCATACTCAATACTCAAAAAAGTGCAAGAACTGTAAGCAAAAAAGCTACTCAACCACTGTAATGAGAGTAACTGTAATTTGTTACTTTCACCTTTGATTAGTTGTCACATCAGAATACCATACAGATTAAAAAAAATCACTGAACATGAACATCATCTCATCTCTCATCACTTCTCATCTGTCTTTGCTTCTCTCGGCTTGTCTTCTCTTAAGCCCTTAAGAGTGAGTGACACATGACATTTGAGGAGTGATAAACATCAGAGGGGCCTGATGCTTACAGAACGCTGCTGCTGGCGTCTCCTGACAATTACAACAGTATTGTGAAGTGCTGCATTCAGAAAATGCCCGCTGCCTCCCTCCCTAAAAGATTATTTGAAACCCAGGTTGAGCACTTAGCATCACAGTGCTGCCGAGAAATGTTATTGTCCCTACCTCGGATGCTCTCCAACTCAATATGGACTTAATTTTCACCTGAGGCAAAAGCAATGAATAAAGAGTACAGGGCTGATAGAAATGAGAGAAGCTGCTTGTTAAAAAAAAAAAAACAAGAGATAGAAATCGTATACTTGCAAAGTAATTACACAGATAAGGCACTTATGTTAGACAGGAGCCAGTAAGAAAAAAAAATGCAAATTATGTGCAATTACGGGACTGAATTTGAGAGGAGAAATCATAAGCACCCGAGATACAAGGGAGTCGCATCCTGCATTGCTTTCATAAATACAGTTATTTCACCCTTCATTAAACACGCGCTACCCTTGTGGCTCTGAACCCAGCACAGCATCTAGGTTGTAACATGTGCCGTCTTCAGGACATGCATCTAATACACTACGCCTGTAATGCAGCCCTTGCAATCTGTTGTGTAATGTATCTTGCATCATGGGAAATCCTTTCACTTACAACAAAAAATATCCCTAGGAGATTAGGGAACTCAATCTGGCCCTATAACCAACTAGATTATTCCTTCCAGCACTCACAACAGACAAGCAGAACCTTTTAAACATTTAAGTCTGTATTGTCGACAGGATCAAGAACCTTTATAGTTTTAGAGATTAAGCCCTACCAGATGGTAACAGAAACTGTTATATCATCCATCTCTCAGGATGGCGGGGGATGGGAAAATGTAGGCTATCATAATCTTATGGTATGCAACACACATTCATGCATTTAAATTTTGATCTTGTGAGATATCATTAACAGGCACAAGTCTACAACACTGATCTTGTTTGCCCTCATCGGGAAAGACTTCCAAGGACACAATTCTGAATGCAGATTTTACTGTGGACAGAATTAGATTAGGAAAAATATTGTTTTTAGCAATCAACATTTTGTAATCACAGCTTTATATTCATTTTCTATGGTGACATCTGGGAGCATAGGTTTCAGGCTACCAGGCTCAGTAAGATAACGGTCTACACGTTATTGGAAATCTTGTATTCTCTTCATTAATGGCCTTTACCTTGGTCTTTGTCTCTCAGAGTTATTGCAACACTGAGAGAGGGCTAAACCCCTTGGTGTTTGAAAGAGCATATTGAGCTGGTCCGGTCAGAGTCTGTTACAAATGACACGATACAGACTCTCATAACAGGCTGCTCCTCCATGAATTATTCCCTTGACCTGAGACCCGCTCAATCACGCAGCACACTTAATTAAGTTAAACCAAGAGCAATAAATAAGATGTATGACACATCAGCACTGATGCTTGTCCTCATCCATTGACAAAAGCATCAGGTCCCAGGTCAGGCCCAGGCAATGGATGAGACCAATCACGCTGACATACAGTTCAGGTCAGGCCTCGGAAATTGATAGGAAATGTGAATATGATCCACTGTCTGCTGACAACTCATGACAGAGATTTGCACTATATGCCGGAGATTTAATGCTGGCTTGTGACAAAGAAGCACCAAATAGTAGCTAGATGAATACCTCCGGTGCTCTCCCTGCCAAGGATCATCTCTGCGTCCGCTATGGCAGAGAAACAGACATCAGAATTCAATCTGGATGCACCATCTGTTCACAGATATCAGGGCTGTCATTTGATATGGGCTGCCCATCAAGAGTGGAGGCCTCAAGTTCACCTTGCCATCAGAGATGCCTTAGACTTCGGTCTTATAAAATGTGATGGATGAAGGCTGTAAAGCATCAACTATACAGGCTCTGTCAAGGCCCACCACACAATCACACAGTCTTCATCACAGGGGTGCGATGAGACAGAACTTGAGAAACACCAGACAGAGAAAACATCAACATTGGCAGCTTTAATCCGGGTTAAAGGATAAACCCGTAGCATGACATAAACATGGCCTATTAATTTGTGTTTTCTCATTAATGACTCTAACAGTATCAGCCTATATTGTACGAGTCTCTTATCGCTGGTTGTTTTCTGTTAGGGAAGATCAAGCCTGTCAACACACAACTTCCAGAGAATCCTACTGGGTCATTATACTTTCAATGAACCAACAACTTCTGATGTTTAATGAAACTTTCCCTTTCTACGGCAAACAAAGGCTGAACTAAACTCAAAAGAAATGAAGTGAGATGAAGTGAACTGAAGTGAACTGATATGAATTGAACACAAATTCTTCAAGGCAATAAAAAGTCATGCTGAGTAAGTAGTCTTTGTAAACATGCCAGATTTCAGGATGACATCCATTAAAATAGAATATATTTAACTTCACAAGTTGGATTTCTTTTGAAGTAACATATACTTCACTTTATATACAATATGAACTCACAGGCAATGTGCAGACTGGCCTCTCTGCTGACGATGGTGCCAAAAGAGTTTGATGCCAGGCACTGATAGATGCCGACATCATCTTCTTTATTCAGATGGCTGATGTGTAAGTTGCCCCCCATGAGAGAATAGCGTGACCCTTGTCTGAGCACGATGAAAGAGTCATTTAGCTTCCACCTGTGAAAGTAAGCACATGACACACACGAGCCAGAGATTAGGAACAATTTTGGAAGTTGGACAGCCTGAAAAGGCGTTGCCTGCAACACAACGGGCTCTATTTTGGTGACGCCGCATGGCGGATGGCAGGGCTTTGGCTTTTTTTTTTCTCGCCTGTACCCGTATTTTGGTGACTCACCATGAACTTGACTGTGCCTAAGTGGGAGGAGAGGCACAGTAGCGGGTGTGTCAGTAATGATCAAGCAGCACAGTGCAATTTTGGTGTCATGGATTACCAGGATTTGCGCCGCCCGCCTACTCAGACCAGGTCACACCACGGCACACGACGCATGGTGCAGTCATGTTCTGTGCTATTTTCGTGGCTTTACCAAGATGTGAGCATGAATAGATCCTATTCAAAAGCTTACCAACCCCTTTTTGTGGATGATATGTTGGCCAATTTGACTTTGATATAATTCCCTGAAGCAGGAAAAAATAAGATCCAACATTTTTCATTCTAACTATATACACATGTGGCAGTGGTGTGAATGATTGTCATCCAACACAGAACTGTCAGCATGACGCATGGAGTGGGGATTGTGGAGGCGGCCTCATCCTCTCTAGATGTCAGAGACTGGCTGGTGGATGCCTCCCTCCTGTAGCCAAACTGTCCCTGCGGTTCGCCGCCAACTTCTGTTCAGCTCTTCGCCTAATATCATTGAACTGTTTCCGACGGTTCTCCTAGGATCAGAGCAACACAGTAACCAAATGTGTTATCTCCTCCCAGGCTAATTTAATTTAAGGTGCCATATATTCGCTCGTGGCGATTCTGCTCCTCCCGCACAAAGACATCAGTTTCCTCTTGGGAGAAGCTTTTGTGGTGGATCCGCTCCAGACTGTTCTCTTTCATCACAAAATTGTCAGAACGCCGTGGCACAGAGCACACTGCTTTTAAAGGGAAGGAAAAGAGGTGATTTGATTGGTCATGAGTGACGCCAGCCACTACCACACCTACTGATAACGTATTCCTCCTAATCCAACCCCATTTCCAACTGCGTCACGCCTCTGGCCACGAAATTACCAAAAATCGGTCGACAATTCCCTGTGCGCTCGTGCCATGTGCCTGAGACTGTGCTTTGCACCGTGTGCCATTGATTCACGAAAATAGAGCCCAACATTTCATGAAAGGTTTTTGTTTGAAAAACCTGGACCTGATCATACACAGACACAATACAGCCAATCAAAAAAAAACGAAATATGCATTGATAGAGAAGGTTTGTGTGTCCTGTTTCATGTCATTTTTAACATCCCATAGGCCCAGTGTCTGAATAGGAAATTATGATTTACACAAATGTGATAAACAGTATTAGACAGACTGACACTGATGCCAAAAACATTAACCTACACGGCATGGAGCCGAATTCATGTTCGCTGCCCAGTTTTGCTTCATTACACATACAATCCATACTGTCAGACGGCATAATCACATGCTTTCATCACCATCACACTGCAATCAAAACCCCATGATCAACAGCCCTTATTCTGAACAAAGCAGAAATTAAAACAAATAACACAGTCTTGTGTGCGCTGCAGCAAAACAACACTGAATATAATTGAAGAGACGTTATTCATTTGTAATGACTATTCATTTCTTTTCACAGTCTTGGTCATTTCAACCACAAAATGACACTAAATAAAGGGCTATGAATTCCTTTCTCTTTTCTGTCTTTTTTTCCATCAAAAGCAATCTTGTGACACCTTGCAGGCAACTGACCACGCCGTGCTCAACCAGAACCCCAAGAGGGAGGGAGGCCCTTGCTCCGGGAATCATAAGCCTCCCCCCCAATCATGGTGATTATCAGACAGGAGGGCCGGGCACTAGGTCTGCTCAAACAAGATAGCTACATGCAAGGCGTAAGATAACAGTGGTTTTGATTGAAGGTCTTGGTTTTGGGAACATGGGATTCAGAGTGAGACCAGCAAGACTAGCAATCAACAATTACTGCAACAAGATGTGTCTGTATGGCTTGATGGGGAAGGTTGATTTGGGGGATGTACTGTCTCTCTCTCTATAGATAAAAAAGGCCAAACATCCAAGAGAACCTGCCAAGCTGATGCAAGTGCAACCAAATATGCAACAATACTCTCCTAAATTAAAATTTGGGCTACAAGTCTAAATTCATATTCACTGTGAATAGTGAAGAGTTTACCAAAACACATGAAGAGGATTAAACTCCTCCAGTTTGTTTTGTAGAAAACTTTCTGAATGTATTCAGACACATTTCATCATTTCAATAGGTTTCTGAAATTGTCTGCAACATAATACGACAGTCTTATGCAAAGTTTTAGTGCAAATGGCACTTTCATTCTCAAACCAATTCACTGTCAAAGGAAAAGAAAATGAGAAAAAAGAGGAGAGTAAACAGAGACTAACAAGAAAAGCCACCCTTGCAAAAGGAGGCTCTTGAGAAATAGCTTTTCATCGAAGGGATAAGGTGCAATTAGGTTGAATGTTAGCTCCTTGGTCTTGATTGGAATTTCACAACTGTTTGAGATAAAGTAAGCTTGAGGTTTCCATTTCTGACTTTTTTTCCTCCTTTATCAGTAGGAAGGGTTTGGACAGAGAGAGAGGCAGGGAGGGAGGGAGGGAAGAAGGGAGGGAAAGAGGGGCATATGCAGCGGAGCGGTGCTCAACGGCAGATTGGCTGATTAGATTGATTTAGTGATTTGGTGTTGCAGCTGGAACAGGTCCAAGAGCTCCAGATGAGACAAATCAAGGGGCCATGGTGACAACTCGGAGTGGGGCTCTCAGTGGCAGCGGCCGTTGGGTAGTCTTAGACAAATTAATTTGTCCTTGGCGCCCCTGAAATAGAGCTGCCTACACTCTCAGCAGTGAAGAGCCACTCAGCATATGGTTCAGAGTGTGTCCTGCTGCAGAACCGCCCAAGGACCCAAAAACTTTTCAAAGCCCATTTCAAATGCTGGCACAAGTGATCTTTGATCAAATTTGGCAAGGCTTTGACAGTCATATGATGTGCGCTGATTGAACTAACGGGCAGAATTATGTCCATCTGAATATGAGTCCCATCATTACACTGGATAAAAATCGGATATCATAACAGTTCGTGATCAATCTGAAAATCAGTTCTTAATGTGGTATATAAGTGCCACAGTTGGTGGCACTTGCTGTAATTAAACAGCTAATTAGAACAAAATTTGATTTGATATGGAGCCGGGCATGCTCGCAGAACTTGAACTCAGAAGGGCAAAAAACTTGCAGATTTGAACTCATAAATAGGTTCTCATTTAAAAGAAGGGGGGATCCAGACAGTGAAATCGCGACTGATTGCTTAATAAGTATTCTGGCCGATCCAAGTGATAAGATCTTGTACATTCATTTCAATTTGTGCCCATTAGGCATAACACCAAGGATCTTCAAGCTACATTAACAGCCACACATGCTGATGTTATGAGGGATCGTTTCAACCTATTACACATTAAATGCTTGGCTTTGCAATTTGCATTTAATTACACTGACAGGAGTACAACAGCTATGTGGCCCCATTTGATAGATTGTGAATTAATAGCTTAAGCGCTTGATGCACTTTAAAGCAAATCATCATTTGTCATTTGTTTTCATTTGTCATCACTTTAGCGGCAGGAACTGGGCATCAATTTGTTTATAAGACAATCGTCGGGGGGCCGCTCATACAGGAAGGGCCAGCGCACTGAACACTAAACAAACAGTAAATGTTTTTCTGCGGCTCAATCCATCAAGTGATTTGAATCGTACTTATCAAGTACTGATAAGCTCTAAACCAGATGCCCCGTGACGATGTGTGTGTGCAGCCTTTGGCAGTCGTGCTGTACAGTATATAAAACATTTACTGTATTTTTTTTCCCCTGGAACGCTTGATCACTTGATCTCTGTCATTGCATTGCGGTGGAGTTCCAGCGCGTCACTCTCTTAGATCGCTTCATCTCTTAACTGGTAAGTGACGCTCGTGACAGTGGAAGCTCGCAAAGTGGATCCTACAGCAGATCAATGTCCACCTGCCAATGCAAATATACAGTAGACCAGCAAATGAGGCCAATTAAGTCATCATTCTCAAGTTAACCGCGGCTGACAGTGAGGCTGAGCGCTGCGGGCGGTGAGCAGCGGCGAGACGTAAGGTCCACAAACCCCCCAGTTCTCCCAGGGCAATAAATCCAGTCTCACTTGGTTTTCAGAGTAAATGTTACACTTGACAGCTCTGGGATATTACCTCAAGGTTCTTTGTACCAAAAAACCAAACTGTGCGCATGAAGCCGTGCCTGCGGGTGTTACCTGTAGAAGGGTGGTGGGTGTCCCTGGGCCTCACAGCTGAACACCACCTCTCTGCGGTTCTCGGTGGGGTGAAGGGGAAACACCACGCTGCCGGGCTGTTTGGTGAACACGGGCCTCAGCAAGACGCCGCTTCCTGGGAGGAGAACCAACACAAATACATTAGCTTTGATGTCCTGGTGAGGATTCCGCTCCTGCCAGAAAACCACTGCCGGTGAGGTTTTCACATATTTTCTAGTGACTGGTAATGGAAAAAAAATAAAATGATTCACCTCCTGGTAGCTGTGAAGAGGAAGGAAGGGAGTTGAGAATAGAGGGTAATATGTGTCACTGCACAAGAGCAGGTTGAATCTCGATAAAATCTCAGTTTGGCAATGGATCCGTAGACCATGTGAACACACAGCCCAAGAGTGTTTTTCATATTATTCATAAAAGTTGTTAAGATCCCTGAAGTACTGCATAATCAGTTGGTAACCTTCATAAAACTTTAATGCAACCATCTGAAAGTACGGAGTTGTCAAAGGCACACTGCACCGCCACCATCACGCTTTGGCACTATTTCATCTAAAGCCCTTCAAAGTTATCACTACCTTCCCAGGGGATGTCATCCAATAAGAAGTCTGAAATAAAACGCCAAAACAAATATGGAGGGTAATATGGTCTCGTTTGACACAGGCCCCTCTCATTTGAGCCATCAAAATTGTGCCCTTTGTGTGTCAGATGAAGAAAAAAAGCTTATAATTTCCAAATCTGGGGGGGGGGGGGACACTTGGGAGAGGGTTTTTTTGTTTTCCTTCTTGAAATCCAAGTTTGAAGCGCTATCTAAAATGAATTTGCTTCTCATTAAATTCCCCAACTTGTCAGGAAATTATTGCATACACTATTTACTAAAGTGATTAATTAAAACTACCCGTCATGGCCATTATTACAGATAATTCAAGCTTACCATATAATTAACAAACTAGCAACTCTGCTAGGAAATCTATTAAAATTACTTTTGTTTTTTACATATGTGCAATATATGTACAGTTGCCATTATTTTCAGCACAGAATAACCATCAAGTGTGTGCTGTAATGAATGGATACAAAGAGAGATCTGTACAGCATAGTACATAATGATTCATTGTCTCTGTAAGAAAAAACCCTCTCCATAGAAACAAGAAAAGACAAACAACAAAGACAGCAGCATGTCTACTGTGACATTGCTTTCCTAGTTAATTACAAAGGTACAATAGCGAATGCATGTTGTGCAGGGAAGACCCATAATAATTCTGCAACAAACGAGTGACCCGTGGGGCAGTCATCACTTCTTTGGAATAAACATTTCTTTCCACGGCAGAGGGGGAATTCATTTGGCTTTCTGAGAATGCATTTGCATTTCCGTAATGGCAGAGAAGTGGGAAGATACTGAAGGTATGGTAACTAATTTGTATGACAGGGAGGTATCTTTCTCAAGTCTCCTGAGCCCTGAGAGTACAGGTTTATCCTCAGGACTCAAAATAACTCTCCGAGAGGGTGGAGATGTTTGACGAGGGACCTTGTACACTGATTGTTCCTCTCCACAAGGATAAACCTCTCAGAAAGTTACACAGAATGAAAGGCCGCCTAATTATAATCTTTGTTAGATGAAGCGTGTCCCTCGAAGCAGCGTTGAGAGTTGATTGATTACCAGAGGACACTTCTTATAGGGTCCCAATTCAAACACACGCGCTCACACACATTGTACACAAACTCGTCGCCAGGATGTGAAGCCTCCGGTAAACATGAGATGAATCAATCTTTTGTGATAGACAATAATGCCTTAATACATTGATTAATTACTTCAGTTATCATTTCACATACATTTACACATTCAGAGCCTAAAATTAATCTTGCAAAGTAGTATCTATGTTATGGTGTCAGGCTAATATACTCCCTTAAAGTCTTAATACTTAACTACATATGTAAGCCACAGTACACCACAGAGAATAAAAGCAAAACCTGATGATACCAGAAAAATCCATTTCGATTTTTTCAATTGCGTGATAATGTAGTTGAGGCTATAAAAGAGCATTCCACAGAAATTCACCATAGGTCTAGTGATCTAGATAGGTCATATCTGAAGCAATTACACATACAATTTTAATTAAATTTACCCCACAAGGGTTTAAATTATAGCAAAAGATATAGAGAGATATAGAAAAGGTTAAAAAGGTTATTACATTGAAATTAATTATTTTTCTGAACACTTGTCAGACAATTATTTTTCTGAAAAACTGCTTTAAATAATAAGAATTATGTAGGGTCTCTTAAATACGTTGTGAGTGTTGATGAGCATTTATGTGCAAATGCATAGATTTGAAAATTGGAAAAAGAAAATCGATCAGCCCCGGCTTTCGATCAACTTATTTTTTTTATAACCTCCTGACTTAGAATGTGGAAAAAAACCTTTGTCTTTGTCTTCGTGCTGCTTTTTCAATGTGGTGGATCTTTCACTTATCACTTGTGTTGTTGCTATGAGCTTAAAGCACATACAACATATGAGTATTCGCCATAGTATAACTAGCATTACCCATACTGCAAACACAAGCAAACACCCTAAACGTACTAAACCGTGTCTGTCGGAGCACTTTTGCATAACCTTGGTGTGTATTGCGCTCTTAATCAATCCCTAAGTGGTTTGCAGTACGCAAAGTTAACTCAATATTCATTTAATGTGAAATTAATCAACATAGCAGATATTTGGTCTTAGCACGTAGGTTACAGCAGAGCTGAACTGACCTGATCTTTGGCGGCACCATGGCAACTGTTGTTATTATTGGTGAATAAGTGTAAGAATAATGAGAAGGGATTGAGGCCGGGGGCTGTGCCTGGGGGCTCAGTTCAAACTGATGCAAACTCTCTGAAACTCTTTCGTTGCCCGAACGGAAATGAATGTAAGACGCAGCAGGGAGGGGCGGAATAATTTTCAGCCTTGCTTTCTGGTAATCAAGAAACAGAGAAGTGCTACACACTACTCCAGCACCGCTCAGCCTGAAATCCACAGGCTTTGCATGAAGGGATCTTGAGGAAAAGGATTGTGATTTGGTTGATTTGTGAAAAGGATTTCATTTTGGTTGCACAGACTCGCGGCTGCGTAGTGGAAATGCTTCTGGGCAAGCGGTAAAAACACTGAAGTGAACATTAACACTGACCCTGCACTCGGCCGGGTGTTGCCCCTTTTAAGCGTCTGAAATAAGATCTAAGCAATGGGTCAAGAAGTCATGTTGGATTCAGAGTGGTGTTTGAGCCGACGCCCACACAGGCGGATGGCAGGCCCAACCCCGAGCATCCCGAACAGACAGCCAGCCAACTGATGAGAAAGCGCTGCATCGGAAAGCCGCACTGATTCAGAATGCTAACAGGAAGTTCACTGCACAATGCCGCGGGAACGAGATGGAGGTCATCATGAAAAGGGCTTTTTTTTTTAAATAAAAAAATAGACCGTCTCCACTCATATCTGTCACCTGCTGCCAGATGGTGATATGTGCGGCAGTTTTCGAAGCCTTCTCAGACAACACAAGACTCAGCATCGTAGCGCAAGTGGAAGGCAGAGGGAGCTGTTTTGGAGGCTGAAATAAAAACTAATCTCAAATTCAATACTAGCTGACAGCAAATGAATTCCTCCAGCTTACCTCAGCATGAATAAACAGGCACATGGGGAGTCGACTGTGGGGGAGGTATCGGTCGTTTGTGAGGTCCCAAATCCATTCGCTTCAGCTCAGGGTTTTATGCATCAAATAAAAAAAGCCAATCTTGCTTTTTAAAGCATCTTTCCCCTCTGTCCAGGCCGATAAGGTGCACCTTTAAGGTCTCTCATTCAGGGGCTTCAAATGTTACTCCAGAGCTGAAGGAAGGTGCGGGTTGTTTCGAGCAAAGTACGGTTCGATCATGGCTGGTCTAAACGCTTGAAATATTTGTGGGGAAATATTCCAAAGGCCTTTCCAAACACACACGCCAACATTTTTAAAATAAAAAAACATAAATAATGAAATAATTGACCAGTAAATTAATGAAAAAGTGTTTTGCCGTTTGTTTTTGAAAGAAAAATCTCTGCGCTTGTGGTTCCATAACCAGATACAGTAAGAAGAAATAAGAGGAAACACATATTTTTATGAGAAGGAATCGCCCAAAAGATTCAAACTGGTACCAAAATGTTTCAGACAGGTGAGACCATTCCTTACGGTTATAGTGTTTTATCTTACTGCATTCCAGGGCTTATTGACTAGCTAGTTAGGCTGCGTTGTGACACTCCCATTAATTAAGTTAATGAATTTTTCACTGACATGGACTGTAAGGAGAGGAATGTGGCCAACACATTCTCAACCAATATCCAATCATGTCACAACACCATAGTTAATCAAAGCTAGTACATCTAAAACACTGTAATGTTCCCTGTGTTCAATGCCATGTTCATTGGGGAAACGCAGAATTGATTTCATCCAACTCCATGTGTGCGAATGGCAAATTAAAGCTTTTTTATGTTGTTGTTGTTGCTCTCTCTATTGAATGTCTACATAAACCAAGAACATATTGCCACTGAGAATGCCATTTGTCATCTAATTGGAGTAATATCCCTACCTTTTCCTCCTCAAGATTACTTAGCAGGTTATTTGTCACTTACCAGCTGCTATGGTCTACACTAATGGCAACATTCATCATGGTTTACAACTGTACAGTAATGTGTCCGACCATACTACACAAGGTCTGATTTGGCTATTTGTGGATTTCCTTTGGTTTTTTGACAATGGAGAGTATTGTTTTATGGATTCCTTGACATTGTAAATATTTCCCACAAAATGTGACATGAACCACATAAATGTTGGCCCTAATCCAAAATATCACATTTATTATGTTTAACAACAGAAGGTTCACCACACTCTGCCGCACTCTCCAATTATACTATATGTGTGAGTAATTAGTGCGGTGTTGAAATTTTGATAATAAATAAAAAACCTGGCGATGACTGCTAACAGCATAATTACTGTCAATTATTTGGCTTTGTTTAAGGCAATACAGGTAGAATTTTCACATTAATGTGAAGTTTATCGACTGGAAGAAAAATGCAATATGCCGGTAGAAAGTAGCTCACAGCAGGGCCACAGGCTGCAGAATGTGTGCTGTCACAAAATTATATCGCCTTTCAATTGATGGATATAAAAAAAAAATCACACACAGCATAGATTAATTTACACCAGTCTATAAATAAAGCTACACTGTAGATGCAAATACATTTAGATTTTATTTTCATTCCAGCTCTGGGAGGAAGCTTCACTAGGGAATATTCTGCATCTTCACACATGCTGTACTTCAAAGGTGCAATAAAATCCTTGCTCAAGGATTCCTAAAAGGCTTTGCTATGTTCTGATGAATCAATGAGTTCAGTCAATATTTGGTCTGGCAATCGGCCCTGGAATTCTCAAAAGGGGCTACAGAGGAGAGTAAAACCAGTTCTAGGAGATTATAGTGTTGGCCAGAAACATGCCCTTAATTTCCCACTGGCATCACAAGACTTGTGAACCTGAGTTAATTGAATAGTAGTGGTAGTAAAATTGTGAGGCCTAGTATGCACTTCTTTTGGCTGTGTGCTAAACTTCACCACATTAACCGAGGTTTCCAGCATCACAACCAAATCCTCCACTATTATTCAACAAATCCATCACAAGAGTGTTATTTGGACTTTTCATGACAGCTATGCATCATGGCAACACTGCCGAGCCAAACCGCCTCTGCTATGCAATCTGATTAGCCTATTTATTACATGGCTTTGTTTAATACTAAATTCTGATAACAGACCACTGTTTCACATCTAATCATATCACTCCGCTGTCAACAAGTCAGTGGATTTTGTTAATTTTTCATCAGAATTAACTAGCAACACCTTGTGCCAAAAAGACGTTACTCCTCGGTTACTGCAGACACACACTCAAGCTAAACGTGGACGATTTTTCCAATAATACTTAGGAGAGCACTAAACTTTTGATTGCTGGTTAGAGGCCAAATGGCAATCTTACCGGATTTGTTTAGGTTGTTATGGTTGCAGTTCTGCTACAGTGTTGCCCATGGATACTAAGGATGTTTCTATGGTTGCAGTCCTGCTGAACTAATTTTTGGCGGAGGCTTGTAAATTAATCTAGCTTGTAATAACATAATTTTAAATCAATATTTCGTGTCAGATGACTAACGTCTATAAGTAGCCGTGTAATAAGCGGGAAAATGTACAGCGAGCGTCTCAGCAGGGTCTTGATCTCCCTTGTCGAGGATTATTGTGTGATAATGACTGTCGCGCTGCACATTATCCCTTACATATATTTTATAATTTTTCAATATTTTTTGAAATGCTGTGGGGTGTTAATTGAGCAGAATTTCCATCTCTTCCCTCCAATCCTTTCAGATCATTTACTGAGTTACTTTCTGAGATTGGGCTGTTTCTGTAAAGCGCCTTTGGGAAAACTACTACTACATGATGCAACCACTTCCATCATACAGAGGCTGTTGACCCAGTGATGGAAGCAGTTTGCTGTGTGAAGGTTAGCTGTATCCATGTGTGGCAAACCGCATCCAGCCCTACCTCAATGCCTCTTTCTCTCTCGCTCTCTCTCTCTCTCACACACACACACACACACACACACACAAACACACACCCCTGCCTTGGGCCTTCCAGACCCTCAGGGAGGCCTGGTGGAAAGCTAGTTAACTCCAGATGAACTCACTATGGGAATGCCTTCCCTTGGCCCCTCTACTCACCCACACAGCCCATGCACTGTAAAAAAAAACAAAAAAAAAACACTTTCGAGTCAGGATAAATAACCTACATAACAGCACCTATCTCACACCCTCACGCTGTGCTTTCCATACCCAATATGGTACGCCTGCATACTAAAATGCTTATCATGCCTTTCTCAGAACGCAGAGGCTTTGGAAGTCTATCGTTACGCTATTGCGCCATGCTTGTCTTGCGAGCGGAGCATATGTAATATAATCCCATCCTGAATATTAATGCTCGGTTACTCTGAGTTACCAACTGCGAGTGTGAGCCCCGAGAGTGAGGCAAGGGCTGTGCAACACAATGCTTTTTTAGAAATGATTTGCTCACCGCTCCTTTGTTAAGTTCTAATGTGCTTTGAAGGGATAACTTTGAATGTCATATCGGCACCTCCTAATTACAGGAGTAAGTTTTGTGGGGGTGATCCGGTGTGCATCGCTCCCACAGAGTGCAGACGTGAGTCGCCTCCTTGAAGCCGTTTGTCTGCGAAATCAAAACGCCATCGGGTTTGTGCCAAGATTGCTGCCGATGTTGCAGACGTTCTCTTGTCTGTGCATTTAAAAGATTGCCTAACTAGGGCATAATATGTGATCCAGACTAATGGTGAAGATACTAATCCCATAGTGAGTCACAGTTCCCTGAGGAAAGCCTCATTAGACAACCACTGATGTGTATTGGATTTAGTGATAAGTGGTGCTAATTGCCATGTAGGCAAATTTAGGCGCCAGCGTGCTGTCGTGCTATTAAACAGAGATGTGTATGCACAAATAAACACACACAGTCACAGACACAGTCACAGACCCAGTCACATGCACACACACACACTGGTACACTAATTATTTTAGGTCCCAGCTGTGAGGAGGGGCTGCTGATTCGGAGCAAGGCAACATGAAAGATTACTGATTCCTCAAGATACTGTGCTTGTGTGACAAAGCCCTTATTCATCTTGTTCTCAGCTGCAAATTGTGACATTCTAAAGAGACCAAGCATTTGACCCTGGACATTTTGTAAGGGAGGGGAATTAGGTCTCTCATTAAAAGCAAGATCAATGACAAGATTCCTGTACTACCAGTGCAGCCTCAATTAAGGCAACAATTGAGGTGCTCTTTAAAATGAATGACTGGCCATTCTGCTGCTAGATAAGTCATGTCTTTAAGAGATAGAAACCTTTCTTATTCTTCCCCAACAGGATTCACTGACAGAGAAAAAAGGCGATAGCTGCTATGCACAAGACGGTCCGCTGATGTGCTGCTTTGAGCTGCCAATGCATAATAGCGCAAACTCTTCCTGCCATTTGTAAAATTGTAGAAAGCTTTTGCCCTAAAATCAAATTAAACCTTTTAGTTTTGCATTTCATTTTTGAGTGCCATATCTGTCCTGTATGTCAAGCCTCCATCACACAAAATCTGCAAATAACAATTCATACCCCCTATGCTAACAAGACAAAAAAAAAAAAAAGTGAATGTTTGGGAGGCTTACCTGCCAGGCACTCCACCAATGACAGCAGCAGTATAAGTTTCCATAGCAACTCCATTTTAATGGTCTCAGGTCAATACAAGCTCACATCCAATCACAGGTGTGCAGAATCCTGGCTTTGTCCTTTCCGACACTTTCACTGTTCTTCTGTCAAAGGAAAAGAAAAGGAGGGTGGAAAGAGAGCAAGAGAGAGAAGCCATTAGACATTCACAACCAGCGGTCTCCGGTCACTGGTCTAGTCAGTCAGAGTGTTTCATTTCACAAGGACAGTAATTGTCCATGTTTCCTTGGCAATGACTTCTAAGACATGAAATACTAGAGGAAGGTGAAAATGTGTTCTATCCTGAAAGCCGCAAATAATTAAAAGAAAAAAAAAACTTAAATCTTTGCAAACAACATTCCCCACGTCTAGGTGCCGTTGCCGGTGGCGGTTGTTTTCAGAATTGCAGCTATTGTTTAATTCCAGCTATTTAATGTGTATACAGTAGCTGAGTGTAATCAAGAAACACAAAATCAGTCTCTGGTGCAAACGTAGATGTTGATTTGTCCTCACGACGCACTTACAAAACACTTGTGCTGTAGAGTTTGCTTAAGTGTGCTTAACATTCGTAATAGGGATCATGTCTGCGAGGGAAACATAAAGAGATTGCTTGCTTGTACTGAAACCTGCTGAGACAAAACAAAAAGCAGGCTGGTTGTCAGACACATCCCTAGCATGTAATAAAGCACTGTCCTGGCTCCTCGGATTCTTCTGAGCTGGAGGGATTATGTATTTCTGACATAAAGAGCTGACTGTACGCGGCGCAAAACCATTTTCGGTCCCCCGGGAGACTCGCACAATTGATTTTCTCAAGGACTAAAGCGTAATTCATCTCCGCTTAGACTCAAATGAAGTCCCAAAAAAAGTTGTGATATGATAATGAGACACATTACTCCCTTCACTGATAAACAGTGATGTATTTATTTGTCTGAATACTCTTGCGCAACCCCCAATATGTTGATAGCTATGATCTGTTCTGGTGAAGCAGCAGATAAATATTTCCACATAGGCCGGTTTGGCTGACTGGCATCTGAAGTGATTCAAAGGGAGAGAGGAAGGATGGAGAGAGGAAATCAAATTAGCAATTGTCTCTGGTCAAACTGGCTCTCCCTGGTACATTTAGCTGACTGACAGCGCAGATTCCTCCGACTATACACAATCAGCTTGCTCAAATAAATGAGAGGAAACATTTAATGAGAAAATACAGTATGGTCTATCATGATGCAAGTGCCAAAAAGGCAGTGACAACAAAAAAGATTATACTTTCACAGTTTCTCAGTTATCTGCACGCCTCTTATCTTTGCACCACTGAAAGGCATGACAGAGCATACTGATGCTTATGTGAATATATCAACTGCGTCCCTGACACGTTCGCCTACACTACTCTCCTTCTGCATGTACTAAACCATTAAAGGCAACACTTTTCCCCCATAAATCTCATTATGGAGATTGGGTTTAGAGTGTCGTCTTAGTTCCAATTTATCTTGCAGTTATTAGGATGCAAATGTCATGAGTAAATGTTGGCTTTTAATAATAAAACAGAGAGACTTCAAATCCCTTCTAGTGCTCCAGTCGTTGGGTATTTTTGGTGAGCTCCTCCTTTGAGGGAATAATTGTGAGAAATGCTCTGAATAAATTACTTCACACAATGCCTCTAACAGCAGAGAGAAGAGCCTAGAAATTCAACAAAACATTCTAACTTTAGATTTTTATACCACGTTGCAGTGGCAGGTATGGCTAACATCTCCTATTTACACTCCACTAAAATGAAATAAATTATTAAGTCTTATTTCGACTACCAGTCAAAGTGAATACATTTGCCACCTCAGGCTGTAGGAAGGGCTGTCACTGCAACGTGACAGTGGAACAGTTGCAACTAACGCTTCAAGTTTTCAAAAACTGCTTAAGTAATTGTTTTGTCATCCATGTAAATGTTTCATACTCTGACCATACAAAATGTATTTATCCTGACTGACAGCGCCGCAAGCGAAGATGACCAGAACGTGCGAACTGTTGAGTTGCCCCATTCTTAAAAGCAGGTATCTGTAGGCCTCTAACAGCAATCTCTTGATCTCTATTACCCAGCAAGTCCTGAGACATGAGACATCAGACAGAGGGGTTAGAGAGGGGGATAACAGGCTGCCTTTTGATCCTAAGAAGCTCAGCATTCAGATGATGGTGGAGGAGTTGGGGAGTGTCCACAGCACTGTTTGACTTCCTCTACAGTACAAATTAATTACCCTTGTGACCTTAAGTGGTGGTGACAAGACCTATAACTTACTTTCATCCCAAATTGATTCCCTCATTTGTTTGCTATATGAGATGCAAGTTAATGATAGGAAAAGCTTTCAGAATTTTTGCCTTTCAAGTTCCACCCTCTTTCATGTGTCTGGAAAACGGCAGTGGTTGAAAGATGAAATATGATCAAGCCTGAAATGACAGTCTTGGCCTAAAACATTTCCTGACTCATTTTGTACAAATTGAACTGCAGTTAAATTTACCACAATGGCAATGAACCCTGAAATGAACTTTACAGCTGTCACTGAAGTTAACAGTTAACAGTTTCACTTTCGTTTTCACAGCTGGAGACTGTTGGATTGAGTAGGCTACAATGCTGCTGGTCTAGTGTCTGTGCATCTCCACGACAGACATGACGTGATGCGCACATCAGGCATATTAGAGATCGATTTAGATACATTTCTATACATTGACCAACTTCTTGATTTTGTGCCTCTGTATGGGAAATGCTGCATCTCACAGTCAAAGACGCCCTCTAGAGGCCATCTCATGAAGCCTATCATCTCACGAAGCGACAGATGACTGACTGACTGACCTGAATTTGCCTCGTGACGCCCTCAGCTGCACCATGGGAAAGACGGCAAACAATTTGTCAAACTAACAAGCTTTGACATTAGTGCACCCTCTCACGCTGAAAGTGTGCCAGATTGCCCATGCTTGATGTTGGGAAATCAAAACTTTTTAATTAGAGTCAAGTCATGGTTAGCAGATAAGCTTTGCAAAATGTCAGGTGTGGCTTAAAGATGTCCTTTCTGACTTTATGAACCGTGGGTAAGATTATCCACATATCTTTCTGATTTGAAGGACACTGTAAAAATGTCCAAATTCACATGAGATCTTTTCCTTACTGATAAAGACGTCTTTAGGTTCATTAATTCTGCAGTAACTATAGACTAAGAGTGCCTGTTCCTTACTATCTGTTGTACAGTCCCTACTCAGCTGCAGTGCATGTAAGAGCTGCCAGCCAGGCTCCATTCCCAGATGAATGTAATTGATGGCATGGTATAATTACATGGAATCACCTGTTGCCAGTCTTTCCCATTCAAGTGGTACTGAGGCTGCTCAGTACTTTTGATGCAATGTGGTGGAACAGCAGATGGCTTGGATGTATGACTGTGTGCTGTATTTTGTCCAACCTTTGAGGAAATGCAACTACTTCGAGGGAAACTTTAGACTCGGGGGGACAAGGCACTCATCCAAAATACAGTGTTGTCAGAGTGACACCTCTTTTCCTCTTCTTCTCCGACAGCACCAGCTGGAGTTGATAAACCGCAGATTGTGGTTCAGTCAGCCACAGAAAGTGACGGTGATGGTAGTTGATTTGACCCTCTCCACTCCACCCGATCTCTCCGCAGCCATCAATTTTTCAAGGCTAAAAAATGTATTAATAGAAGAGTACTCCAGGTCCCTTCTGTTGAGGAGTCTAGATGACGATAAAATTCACACTAAAATGCATGAGCATTTTCCCCCCGAGCTCTGAATCATGAATGAGACCAGACTCCCACACTCCACAGGAACGAGACAAGACCAGGAAAATGGCGTACAATGCTGCATCTTTAATTGGCTGGGCTGTGACTTCACTTGATCTGCAGACACCGGCTCGATCAGTGTTTTCCTGCATGTGAGGCTCATCTCATGGCTCTAAGTGCCTCCGGTCATTTAAAATTCATTTTCTGGTGGGGCTCGCGTTGAGAGTAGTAGTAGTAGGGAACGTGAAATTTCCCCCAATCCTGCGTACTTTCATTCAGCTCGCACGTGAATCAAAGATTTACCAAGCAGCTCTCTCTGCAAGAGGGAGAGTGAGGCTGGTAGTAAGCTAAGTTCTAGTTAGATGGTGGAACTGTACCGTCATGAGGCTCTTCTTCAATCATTAAACCTGCAATAAGCGATATCAGACCTTATAATCCTGAAACTGTGTGCTATGTGGAGATTTCATTGAGACATAGTGATATAAACCAATATCCACAGACGAGGGCTAGCTCTGTTGCTGTTTTCACCTCTTTTCTAAAGCTTGTTGTCAAATTCCGCTCGGTAAAAAAGCTTCTCACGGTCCATTCAGTAGCTTTTCATTTTTTTTAAACTAGCTTGGCTCCTCCCTTGCTGTAATGGTGGAATCGATGAAGCGAGCGAGTAAACTTGTTAAACTAGTAAACTTGCTACCTACCTCTTCACTTGTCATTGTGGGACATGTAACCTTCAGGGGAAGAAAGATCTGTCAAAGCCAGACTGGTAACCGGAGACATCTCTCCGTAGGTACGGTTAGCTTAGCTATTAGCCTTTATGCACGGTGCTTTGCAATATTTGTGCAGAGGCTTTGCGGTAGCCTGGTAAGACCATCCTGATCACGTGACCTCACATTCTGTTTCGCTCCACGGATCAGTCTGGACTTCCAGCCGCCCACATCGATTTCCTGAAATTACAATGTAACCGGGCCAATCAGGGACTGCGTCGTAGTTGATGACGTAACCGGGCCAATCAGGGACTGCGTCGAAGTTGATGACGTGAAATACAGGCCGCCGCTGGCAAAACAGTAATGGCGTCTCCCGAGGCAACGAGCGGTAACGTTAACGTTAGTAAACACAGCCATAAGTGCAGTTATTGCAGAAATAGACTCAATAGCTTAAGCTTGTTTAATCCTTACTAACGTTACCGTGTTTATCCCGTGTATCCACTGAACAGCGCACCGTGATGGTGTCACATGTTTTGTTACGCTGATTGGCTGAAGGAGTTTGTCTGTCAAGGCAAGTACTCCCGCCCACTGAAATCGATGTGGGCGGCTGGAAGTCCAGACTGATCCGTGGAGCGAAACGAAGAATGTGAGGTCACGTGATCAGGATGGTCTTACCAGGCTAGCTTTGCTGTGCTTTATCTACAAATGTGTTGCAGTTTCTGTCACCCTCTAGTGGTCAGAAAAGTTTTCTTATTGCAGCTTTAAACCAAATATAAACAAAACGGTAGCCATAAGACGGCAACAAATATATATTTTTTTTTTTTTTTGCTCACCAATTTACTGTGAGAGTTCTCAAGGACTGATAGTATGGTGCTATTGGTTAAAAGCGCACAACTGTTTTTCATACTTGAAGTGACATGGTCACGGTTATGTTTTGAGTGAGGTTCATAACCCACTGAGTCCATGAAATTTGTTAAAAGCCCAAATATAATTTCAACTCAACAACAGCAATACGACAGGAGGTTTTAAAATGTATTTTGAAGCTGTAAAGTATTGCTTATGTTTGTACCGACTGTAACCATTGGGGATATGTAGATGTACATTTCAAGGTACACAGGGATGAGAAAGCCACAAAAACCTGAACTTCCCTCTGACAATCTTGCTCTTCAAGAATCCATGCACATACACTGATCACCGACATGCTCAAAAACATTCTTGGGCAGAAGCTATATGTGTGCCAGACTTTTTTTTTTTCTTCCTCACGAATGGCACACCTCGGGAGTCGAGGATGTGCCAGTATATTCCCTAGCCAAGAAGCTGCCTCAAATAGTGGCACAAGACAAAGAGACTAATGGTGTTTTGATCTAAGCACACAAGCCGCAGGCATGACATAACACACGCCAGCTTCTTCATTTTTCCAGACCTCACCAGGGGCGCTCTCCGAATGCGCCGGTCCCCGGATCCCCAGTGACAAGAGCAAATCATCTGAATATGTTGAAAGGTTCTCCCTGCTTACACGCATGCTCCAAGGACTGTCTGCAGCCCAAGTTTAAGCATAATGAGCACAATATATGGTAATAACAAAGGCACCATCATATACCTATGCATTATAACTGAAACAAAAAAAAAAAAAACCTTTCACCTTTACAAATATAGCTATTCTGTTTTGGGGTGATAGGAAACGATTTTTCTGTGGAATCTGATATTTTTCACCCTGCAGAAGCAGTACACTGTGAAGATATAAAGCAGGTCATATAGGCCTACAATGGACAGTGACAGTTGGCATTTTATATTAGCTTACTAAAATTCATATGCACTATTTACATTTTGAGTTGATTTTGAACATAAGATGTAGCTTGGCTTTGAAGTCACAATGAAACTGCATTTTGAGAGCATGTGATGTATTAATGTGATGTATTTCCTGATGTTTCATATATCGGGGTGGGATATAATGCGGGGGGAGATGGTATGAAAGTGTAAACCAATGGGATAAGTTAGGTAGAGAAACGCAGTATTATTTGATGGGAGGGGCGGAGGGGCGGGAGCGTTCAAAAATGTGATGGTTTTATTGGTTGGAATTTTTACATACGCCTCCTGGTACACGATGAAGTCGCCATTAAAGATTTTACATTTCCCAAGAAGCAAAAGTAATGAGATTTTTATATAAAAATACAAGAAAAACGTTTTTTGTAAATTGTTTTGGCATTATCAAATAGGTGTATGGCATGATAGCATGATATGAGTTAGAATGAGCTTAAAAGGCGAAAAGGTAATTTCAGTGTGACTTTAAAGCAAAGGTGTAGGTGGCAATCGTTCCTGAGCCACACTATACTTCTTTGTTTTTGAACAGAAGGGGACATGGAATGATGAACAGCAGGAGACAGATTTCTGAAGAAACCTGTGCTTATCCATGTGTAGCATCCTACACACCTATGCTTACCCATTGTCTTAAAATGGTGAAAAATGACAACCCCCTTTTGTGCTTCTACTGTATGCTTCGTTGGATTGCACATAATTTCCCTCCATCAACATACCACAGTCTATCGGGCACCACATGCGTTGTTTTTCTAGCCTTCATGCCCCCAAATTCACCATGCACCGCTCAGTGGGGCAGCATGAACTTCATGTTCCACCCTCCTCCTCTTTATGAGCCACAGTGACATCATCAGAGGCGTGACCAGCCATAAGCACACTTCCCCAAGGAGAAGAGTAGTAGCTTTACAATTCTTGCCACTTGGATAAAGCAAGTGACTGCAGTCCAAAGTAGCAGTAAGGGGAATTTAAGCTTAGCTTTTGGCACTGACAATTCCCTTTATGCCTGGGGAACATGCAGTCGCTAACATGTCGATATGATGACTTAATCAATTAAAAGACAAAAATGTAAAAAAAAAATTCAAGATTGCCTGGCAAATAGAATACAAAAGGCACAAAATGTAAGAAAATCTTTGATTGGGAAGGGTTGTTTCAATCGGATCGATTTTGAAACATGTCCAATTTACTTACAGTAATAACAGATTAATAATGTGCATGGCAGCTCACTCTCTCAAACATATGGACACTGGATTTCACAGGAATAACTATTTCCAAGGGTATCGCACGCAAATGGACTTAGACAATCAGAACCGCAATCAGCCTCTGAGCTCGGTGCAATCAAAGAAAGGGAGAGATGATGAGACTGGACTCATTCCAATCCCCTGTTGATCACTGACGGCAAATGAGTTCTACTAGAGGTTTAAATGAGGAAGAAGTGATAGGTGGATTTGTGCCCTCTTAGAGAAAAGACGCATGGTAAAATAATGGCCATGGCAATTAGAGGACACAGAGAATGCTATTACATAATGGAGGAGTGTAGAATATTTTACATATCATTTGGGAGTTTTAGAGTAGCCTAGGCTACTGTACAATCAAACACAATTTATCTATGGCCTCTTCAAAGGGAAAGGACACATGACCACAAATGCATGGACACAAATAAATGCAATGACAGTGATAAATGCAGCGAGCATGTTCAGTCACAACATCTGGACACATTGTATAGTATCTAGGTGCCGCTTACTACAGTCTATAAGAGAAATACACGTCTAGCAAAATGGGGATAGTCTAAAAAAGGGTCGAAATAATTAAGACAGCTTGAAAAACAGCGTTCCCTGCCTTAATGTCTCAAATATTAGGAATTTGGAATATTATCATTTTAGGAAATAGAAGTGGAAGTTTGGCTTTACAGTCAAGAACAGCCTGATGATTGCACACACCAAAAATGATAAGCAGTAGCCTGATAGGTTGTGAATATTGGGGGTTTTCTTCGGGACAAAGGATAATTAAAAACTAAAACGTTTCAGCTATTTACCTGAGTAAATCCCCTGCAGTTTCTTTTGCCGTTTATCCCTTCTCGGATATCCATGTTACACCGCGCATCTCCTCACTCCTTCAGCCCGGCAGCATCCAGCATCGAGTCGACGGCGATAGTTGAGTTTGTCTCTTCGAAGTCTTAAAGTCGTTCACGTAGAAAAGGACAGAAACTATCCTCAGAGATAGAGACCTAAATGCTGGCGTTCCGTGTCTTCAGTGTGTGTGAGTGTGTGTGTGTTTCAGCAGTGAGTGAGCTCCGCTCCGCTCCTCTCCACACTGCCGTCCTCCACACTCATTTAGGGCACAGCAGCCCCGTTCGCACCACAGCGAGACTCCTGCAAACCAAACCCGCAGCGGTGCTTTCTAACAAAATTAAAAAAAAAAGAAAGTCTTGGCTGTTCAGATTTTAAAACTACAATTTGTCATGCATTTTGTAGCCAAAGAAAGTGTTCACTGTCCAGCGTACACCGCTATTCAGGCTGGGCGTCCAGCTCGTCGACAGGCGCAGGAGTGTTGCCTGCGCGCACGGCGGCAGTGGCACATGGGACGCTGGAGGTGGATGGTTTTAGGTTGGGTTTTTTTTTTTTTTTTTCACGCTGCAGGTTCACACCAAATTCTCCAGTTGTCATACCCCCCAAACTAAGCGCCTGTCAGATAAATCCTAGCAGTAGGCTAGAGTTTAAAAAGATCTTGCTTATATGCAAACGCTGGGAAAAACAGTTTTTTAGTGCCAGGCAGCACATTGAGGCGCACTGGAGCCTTTTTCAACGTTTTCTTTGTTTGGCAATCATTGAACCAGGCTATTTTTTTTTCTAAAACTTGACTGAACACTTGAGCATGACAGGCAATTTAGTCTCTATTGAGAATATAATAAAAGACATATAGGGAAGATGGCCCATTTTACGAATGATGTATTTGATAGGCTCTTTGGTAATCATTGAAGCAGGCTAATATTTTCTAAAACTCCAATTAACACTTCATGAACAGTTGAGCACGTAAGGCAATTTTGTCTCTATTGAGAATATAATAAAACACGTCTCATTTTAGAAAAATGTGATACAGTATGCTATAGACAAGTCATTGCAATGCATCAACATTGCAATGCAAACCTCATGTAGGCTAACATTTGTTAAAGTAGTTGGCATAAGCACAAATTGCTGATTGTATCCAGCTTGTGAGGGGAAAAGGAGCGACTAATAAGCTAATGGTCACCTTATACTCTTAGAATGTGATATTTTCAACCCATCTGTGTATCTAGTTCGGGGCAAGATATATTGATGTTACTTTTCAACACAATATGTGTAAATAATAGCCTACCAAATATTGACACAATTGATATTGTAATTAGCATATGTCATGTTGAAAAGTAACACAAATGTTTGTTTTCCCAAACAGGACAGATTAATTGAAAATAACACATTCCTCTTAGAGTGTACAAAGTATCCCTGGCAATGTGTGGACCATCATGCACCTGTTTCCATGGGATCTCAGCATGTTATTGTAAGACAGAATTGGACAGAAAGCCCACTCGTGAAGTTCAAACACTCAAGAACTTGTTACACGCACCGTGCCTCTGGTCCATTATCCCCTCATAAGCATTAATTATAGAGAGTGGGATTTAAGAGAATCTACTTCTATAAGAGCCAATGGGAAAAGTGATAATTACAGAAGAAATTAATGAATGCCCCGCTGAGCCTTGGAAAGGCAACAGAAATAGAGAATATTTGGCTTAACCTACTGAATGAACATTTAGTATTCCTTAGCCGCACATGTAATCACATAGCTAATAATGACACATAAGAGCTCCAAGGAACACTTAATAATGTAGCAGGCCTAAACACAAATATCTGAAATTAAGGTTGAATATTCCATGAATTCTTTAACGCTCAAGACTGGAGGGAGATTTTCTTATCATTATATTGTGATTCCTTCCATAATAAAAGTAACTTTGTTTGAGTTTTGTCTCATGCAGTTCACTCTTTTCCCTCTGCTCTCCACAGGGACAAAATACTGTATGCGACCATCCCAATGTGACAATAAGCTTTTCATTGTTGTTTGGAGAATGTCATTTAAACACCCGTGCAGCTATTTGTCCTGAGGCAGTAAATGAGATGCTAAAATGAACAACTTGTCAAAGCTGCCACGAGTCAGAAAGACAAGCGTTTCCAAGGCTGTCTCTCTGAAAGCGAGAAGCGACAGATTACGCTATACAGCGGTGCCACACATCTCGCAAAACAATGATCAAAACTAAAATGTCTTTAATCACAAGCATTTTCATTATGAAAATTAGGCTTGTGCGTGCCATACATAACATCTCTGCTGGGCCATTCAGCTTGCTCACCAGCTTCAACAGCTTTGTTCTCATTGTCACATCCATACAGTAGGCTTACATCTCATCTGTCCATCTCATCAAGTACTGGACAGGTGTAATGTGTTCATGTTTAGTCTACTGTCAGTATGTCTTGTCTGCACTATATACACTGCAAAAACACTTCCATCTTAACAAGCCATTTAGTCTTGTGTTGAGTCTTAAATAATTATTCTTTCTTAAAAGAAGTGTAAAAATCTGCTAATAGGATGAGACCATTCAACTTGTTTCCAATGCAAATCAATTTGTTTCAACAATTTTCTTGAATCGAGTGACATTTTCTTCCTTATTCTGCCAGATATTGTCACTTGTTTCTAGTAAATTCCAGAAACAAGTGAAGCTTCATAGCAAACAAGTATAATTACCTTACCCCATTGGCAGATTTCTTCACTTGTTGCAAGAAAAAATATATTTTAAGACTCAACATGAGATAAAAATGGTTTGCTAAAATGGACATTTTCTAAAGAGGTCCTGTAATGTTTTGCCTGAAATCTTGTGTGTCAAACCCATTGTGGTTGTTGATTATGGCCGATTCTCATTCTGATTCTTCTGATTCTGGTTCTTGTGAATGCGATTCTCAAATGTATTGCATTTTAAATGAAAGTATCAATTCCTGGAATTCAAATTGTATCGAATGTCATTTTAGCTGATAAGGCATAATGAGGGGAAATAGACAAACCCATTTTAATGCTGTTGCTATCGCTCTGCCAGATTTTCTCAGGATTATAAATATCGCTCACTATTTTCAACTCTTTTCAAAGTTGGATTGACAGATTGTAGATTAAGTAGATTAAGTGTATTGTTTTCTAAAAACTGTGAATCAGTTCTGCACTGTAGCAGGCAAGCTGTCCCACTAAACCCAAAACAACTGAATAAGTACAAATTTAAGGTCTTGTTTTGTTTCAGGGTGTATAGCCAAGGATGGATGGAATTACACTTACTCTCATTACTATAATTGGGTAGCTTCTTTATGTATTTGTACTTTTTTTAAGTCAGTAATATTACTTTTACTTGAGTTTGTTTAGACTTCAGTATTTCACTTGGCTAAAATTTATATTGCATCCATTTCACATTAAATTCATTACAAAGTACAAAGTGTAGGCTCTCCTTAAGAACTGCATCACATCCATCCAGCTACAGTATTATCCGTTTGCATTTTCCTGGTTCTTGTCCAGCTAGTGTCTGTCTTGCTCCTGCTACCTAGTTGGCAAAAGAAACATCAATGCAGTATTGTACTGTTGAGTGGTGTGGTTGGGCATTTTCAGTTATTTTTTAATTCACAGATTGAATAATGTAATGAATTTCAAAATCTTTTTTATTACATTCCATTATTGTCTGTAAAAACATGCAATATCAACAGCGACTTTACAGTGAGAAAACAATGCTCAAAGTTAATGAGGAGAGATTCATGCTCTTCATAACATGATAATATTTTCAGGTCATGTCATCATCTTTATCTTTGTTACCTTCTTCCACCTGCATTGTAGCTGAATCATACAACATTAACAGTAGTAGCACAGACAGGTCTAAAGGCAGGTGGGGAGGAATACAGAGATTGTGGTTTGCGGGGATTGAGCCTTAGAAAAACTGGTTGAATCGGTTCTTGTGAAGAAGCTATTGAGGTGATGGCCGCTCTCTCTTAATGGACCAATACTCTCTGCTAGAGCCACGTTTTTGGACGAGATGGTAGCCTGTGTGTGCATGAAATAAGGGCAATCCTGCCTGCCCTTGTCTTCCCTTGATGACATTCAATTTTTTTTTTTTTTCCAACGAAGGACAGCTGACAGACAATCACCTGCTCAGCAGTGCAGACAACACGCTGGAGCTTATCCTGGGAACAGGAGGAGGTGGAGAACAACCAGAGAGTGATGCTTGATGTGAGGATAGTTACTACTGAAACTCAATTATTGGCCTGTGAAACTGGACCAGGATTGGTTGTGTGACACCAAGCTTCTCCAGGACATCAACTACTGGGCTTCTTGGACTGGGCTTTCTTGACAAGATGAATTTTCCATTCTCATTTGATGCCGTTGGTGATGGAAGACCCTTGGAACTTGAATTACCAGCTGCTTTTACAGTTATGTTTACATGCATGGAGTAACCTGGCAGTTGGCCTTACTCTGGTTAAGGTCTTCGTCGAGTTAAGCTGTTTATGTGAACCTTTGATACGTTGTGATTGAGTCTCCCTGTTGCCATGAATAAACCAGTAAATGGAATATTCCCGTCCCAAGGTGTCCTGCCAACTGACAGCAAACAGCAAAAAAATCAGTATGAAAAGGTGCGGCTGCCCTCCTGCTACCCTTTTTGACAGAACAGTAGATTACTTATAATACAGGGGAAAGAAATGATAATCCCAAAAGTAATAACAAAAAGTACTGCTTGCTGCCATGTTTTTTGTTGATATTAAAATTTGCCCATAACACTGTGTGAGTCTGAGTTTGGGCAAATGTTGAAAAACAAAAGTGAAAGGAGTGAGATGTTTACATGCCGCAGTAACCTGTTTAATATCGGACTAAGGCAGGCATCTTGCAGGTTTCTCATAAGCGGAGCATGAGTTTACCTGGGTTATTCTAACTGTTGTACTGGATGTTTAATTTTAATATTGCTTTTTTAAATCACTGTATTTGTATCTGATTTTTGCTTTTACCCATTGCCCTTTAGTGTGTCTTGATTTGTTGATGTTTGTTATTGTTTGTTTGCTGGCTTGCTTAGTCTGTTTTGTTGTGTTATCTTGTGTTATGGATTCATGTTTTTATGAGCGCTCTGCAGCAAAATCCAAGCAACTGTCTGTCTAGCTGATGTGGCAATAAAGTAAAGTATGAAGTATAAGTATGAGTTATGATGTTTATATGCGTCAACCCAAAACCGGCTTACTTGTAGCCATTGATCTTCAGGGGTTGATATGGAAGTGAATCCTCTTCCCCCCACTTTCAAGCATGTTGACGTCAAGGTTGTTGATGGCCCACCGTGATGCAAGATAGCCCAAACTCTCTCCTCTACTTGAACTTATCATTGCTGCTGCTGATGCCCACCAGGGTGGTGTCATATATAAACTTAAGCAGCTTGATGGACAAGTGGCAGGAGGCGCAATCACTGGTGAGCAGAGGAGAGGAGAAAGCACACGTCCCTGTGGTACGCCTGTCCTCGCAGCCCGGGGTTTGACAGGTAGCTGCCTTCCATCTGTCAGGACGTCCGGTATCCAGCCGCTGACTGAGGGAGCCATGTTCAGCTGCAGCAGTTCCAGGATAATGGTGCTGAAAGCAGAGGTGAAGTCCACAAATTGGGATGCTGGTATAGAAGCAAAGGGTATAATAATAAAAGCCTCATGCTGACTGCATCTTCCAGTGGCCAATGTGTCCTGTAGGCAAACTCCAGGGGGTGAAGGAGCAGGCCTGTCACACACTGCAGATAAGGCAGCACAGGCTCTCAAAGGTCTTCATTATGACGGAGGTGAGTGCCACCAGCCTGAAGTCACCGAGGCAGGTAAAGGGACTTTGTTTATGGGCAGAGAGTCCTTAAAGATGCTTAAAGAGGTTAAAAATTATTTATAGGATTTTGCCAATTTCTCATTTCCCAGTGGCAGCCTAAAAAAAAAAAGAGGAAATTTCACCCTATTCCTGTCCTGTTCATGTATGCAGCTCAACTGACATGAGCTTAATTGCCCAAAATAAGTAGGAATTTTATTTTGACACACATACTTGTTATCTAATGACACATGTCTAATGCCAGCCAGGCAGGCAAGCTCTCAGCAATACATCCATGAGAGGGCATGCACATAGCCTATGTGTACGAGGTACGCCTTGACGTTTTTCTTTTTTCTAATTAATCGTGTTAGCTTGACGTACTGTAACATAAGGTCTTTGATATTGACTTGTGACTCCTACCTACACAGGCCCAATTGTCTGTGTGGGAGATATCTCACGGAAAATCAAGAGGTAGAGGTTTTCTCTCTTACCACCAGCTTTCACTTGCTGCACACTAATGACTGTCTTGCCAAAGCATTTAACCTTGAGCCAATCTGTCTTCTCACTTAGAAAAGCTGAGTTCTTGAACCATGAAATAGAGGTAGTTGTCCCTCTTAAAACGAGGTTACAACCCAGACTCCTTCAAGATTAATCAATTATTGCCATTTCAAATGTCACAAAGTCATTGGCTGGAATCATTTTAAGAACTTTGCTATCTCAATTTGCGTTACGTTGCTACAATTATAGTTGTTTAATTGTGTTGTTATAAATATAGTTTGTACCATTGGACACAGTACATGACTATAATTATGACAAGTTTATATAAGGGATTGTGTTCCTGTCCAAAAACAGCAGAATTTAATGCAATGATACATAACCAGGATTAATTTGTCAAACCTTGGCCTGATCCAAAGTGATTCTGCTGCCAGTCTTGATAAGTTTATTTGTGAAGGTGTGTAAGGTTGTGTGCTTATGTACCCAGCTGTCTCAATGAAACCAGGGAGCGATGTGAGAGGGGATGAAGGAACATGGCAAATCGCTCACTGAATGTAATACAATCAAAGCAAAACCTGCATGCAGAAATTCCTTCTGAGTGTGGATTTGTTTGTGTGCGTGAGCATGTGTGTGTGCACCCATGCAAATTAAATATTTTTTTTAAATGCATCACACTTTTGAAAGAGGATTTGAAATACACTAAAAAAGATTTTGAATGATACCCATCCCCTTGAGTTTTTACTCACGATAGTACTTAAGACACATTCCAGGTTTGAAGCGACAGCTTAAAGTACAAACTGACAGTGACAAAATGACAACTTCAACTTTTGTTGAAAATGGAAATCTGTAAAAGTTTTGTGTAAGTGTGTGTGTGTGTGTGTGTGTGTGTGTGTGTGTGTGTGTACCCCTGAGGCAATTTGTAGGTGAGAAATGTATGGCAGATATGTTTGCTATTCTGTCTCATTTTGCGTATGTATGCCAATCTCTTAGAGCATACCAAGGCCACCCACTTGCGAGAATATTTTGTGTTGCAGCAGCATGATTAATATGTATATTTAGCCTGCACTTAATGAGTTTAGGTAATTTGAAAATGAATGCCAACAGACTCTTCTACTGTCGTGATGATCAGTATTTAATTTGCTACATAGTTATATGGTGCTTTTAATTAGATTTCTCCCTCTCATCTCTGGTTTCAAACTGAGCTTGAAAAGAGGCAATTGTGGATTCTCAAAATGGAATGACTGGCAATGTTAATTAGAAAATTACCGTGATGACACCTGTATTGCATTCTTGCATTCTTAAACATATCAAATGTAACTGTTGTCAATTGCCAATGGGACTTATACTAATACATCTGAAAGAAACAAATGTTACTTTTGATTAAATTCTATTACTGCCATCATTTCTGATGAAAATGTACTTTTGCACCTCCTGTGAATGTGATGAACAGAATTTCACACTACCTGTCCATTTGGTCACGTGGTGAAAGAAGTCTGCCAAATGTCAAGGTGACATCTCATTTTAAGATCAACCTTTTCCACATATATCGCCCTCAGAAGTGGCTGGAGTGGCTGAAATGAATTCTTGTCTTTTGCATTCAGTTGTGTATTCAGGTTGAGGCCTTGGCGTACAGATTAATAGAAATGTACAATGATTGCCATCGCTGAAAGTTTACTTTATCAGTACATCAAGCCATAAATTGATGTTGTAGTGCACGACCCACTCATCAATCCATCCATCCATCCATCCATCCATCCATCCATCCATCCATCCACCCATCCATCCACCCATCCATCCATCCACCCATCCATCCACCCATCCATCCACCCATCCATCCATCCATCCATCCATCCATCCTCTTTGAGACCGCACACTGAAGGCATGCTACAGCAAAGCCCTTGCTCACTGTTTCCATTTCAAATAGGTTTACAACATGTTCAGGTGTTGTGTTGTACCTGGCCTGGCACAGAGAGAGCGAGGGAAAGCTAAACTCCAGGAATTGCATTACTTCTGCTCCGAGATTTAGGGAGAGATATGGTTAAGCTTTCATATTCTTTGTCTCCAGTACACCTCGACAGTGGCAGCAATAGCGACTGTGTCTCTCCTGTCTAATGAATAATGCACACTAAGACACCCTGAGTTATCCAAGACCAAGTCTCTCTCATCCCTGTTTGAGTGCATTGATTTTCTGGCTCTCCCCTGCATCTGCAGAGGCTCAAAGGCTGCTTGTGTGTATGGGGGTAGGGGGATAAAACAACAACAACAAGGCTAGTATCAAGCTTGGAGTGCACTCACGGATACTCTAGAGTTCACTAACTGGTGTTCAGATGAAAAGCAGAGGCCACTTCATCACAGTTCCTATCATATTAGTAATTAGACTGTAATTAAACTGACCGGTATTGACTGCGTGTCAACTTTGTTGCGATCATCTTCAAAACAGGTAACACCATGTGCAAGCGGCACTTGTCCCTGATGAGACTTACTTTTTTTCCAAGTGAAAGATGGGCTTGCAGTAAATCCCGTGTAATTATCTACTGGCAGAAGGAGAGTGCTTTTTATGATATGCAGACAAGGATGGTGAAACAGCCTCCATTCTACATTTGAAACCAGTTCTCATTTTTCACAATCAGTAACATCACTCACCCAAGAGAATTAATTATATGCAACATCTATTTTAATCATAGCAGCATATTACTGAGTTTAGAGAGAGGAGCAATAGTTTATTCATTTGTGAAATATTAGAGGAAAGAAAGAAACAGCATTGTATTTACTCAAATATGAATTTAAGATAAATGTTAAATTATTACACTTTTAATTCCCTGAAGGAATTAGCATATTAGTTTAGAGTAACGTAATTTGGATGATTTTTAAATGGCTGTCATTTGCAGTAGTAGCATATGGTATGAATTCTGGAGTTCTTACACTTCTGTTTATCTTTTAAGTTTTGTTGTTGAGACAAACATACAAATTACAGGGATGCATACATTTCTTGCATTTCCCATTATAATGTTGCTGAGCCCCTTACAGTACAGTGCATATTATCAAAAACCAAGACATTGTGTCTATATGCAGAACAGAAGACAGAGACTGAGAGAACACAGTATATTATAGACAAAGATAATGTTCGAAATTCAAGGTCTTTCTACAAACTATCATCATCTGTCCCATATTTAACAATTTCAGATTAAATCAATATTAATCCCGCGGTGACCAAAAGGGACTTCACTCCCATTCAAATAAACCAATCCAATTTGATAAGAAGCCAGGCTATTTGGATAAGCGTGGTGAGCAAATCAGCATGAGATACTCTCTTGGAGATTGTCTATTTTCTCCTCATCCTTGATTGCTTTAAGGACTTAACGCATTGGAAAGTGAGTTTAGTGGAGTTTCATCACTGCCAGGGACAGGTCGTTGGAGAAAAGCTGAATACTCAAATAACTCAAATATTGGAGGGCCACACGAGCAAAGTATATGGTATAATCTCACTTCTTGTGTCAAATTGTATGAATCAGAAAAATGATGAGTGGCCTCCAGCAACGCCCCATATAATCCAACTCAAGAGAACATTTTTCACTGTGTTCCAAAATGTATAGAAATCAATATTTAATCTGCACCAAATATTGGACAATGCACAAAAAGCCTGAGATACTAAATGCTGGACAGTTACAGGGGTTTGCTGTCAATGGATGACTAAGCATTTAGAAAAGATTAGAAATAAACTGTGTGCCTGGAAAAGCATCACTATTGCATTAAGTGTAATTTAGAATGCCACACCTAGTTTATATCCCAGATCTCTTGAACCCAGCAACCTTAGCATAAGACAGAACAATAAGTTTACCCTTGACAGTCACACGGCTCTTTGCTGTCAATTGATGAATAAGTGTTTGCAGGGGATAAGAAATACATTTTGTGGCTGGAAAAAAAGCATCACCAATGCAGACAGTATGAAGCCACACCTAGTATATTCCTGTTGTCTTGTTGAAGGTGACTTTAGCATAAGACAGAACAATAAGTTTGCATGACATAGCTGCTACCGGGGGTATGATCAAGATGGTAATTCATGCCTGCATTGTACAATGTCTTGTCTGCCTGAAATGGCTGTGTGTGTGTGTGTGTGTGTGTGTGTGTGTGTTCGTATATGTGTTCACAGTTCACAGTCTGAGGGATATGTCTTGTGCTTGTTCTAATAGGCTTTGCTCCACTGGGTGCAGAGCTTACAGGTGTATTGCCTCCTGTCTCTGCAAACACACACACACACACACACACACACACACACAGTCACATTAAATTTCAGGAGTCATCTCACCTTTCTACTTTGCATGCCTCTTAGTTTGGCCCAGTCTCTAAGGGGAAGCAGTTTTCACATTACTAATCAGAGTGTATTTTGAAACATGATCCCACTTTCAGGAATTGCCGTATTTTTGGCCATTCCACTGACATTAAGTCACAGACCATATTTCTATAATTCAGTTTTATTTACTATTTTGGAGGGAAAATAATAAACAAAGTTGAATAAAAGTGCAAACACACACCCACACACACAACCTTACACACACACACACATCTGACAGGTCCCTCATCGGTTACCGCTCCTCTCTCTCTCGCCCAAGGAAGGAAAGCGTTCAGACCTGCAGGGGGGGAGCGACGTGGACACTTTAATGACCACTTGAGCATTGTCCTGAAAATAAGTGACATTTCGGCCTATAAACACATGAAAGCCTGGCCGCCAACCAGGACACCTGGCAATCCACCTGTCACAAATGTGTCACACACCTCCTGGACACAGTCGCAGAGTGGACACACGATCCCAGAGCAGAGAGCTAGCGAAGCCCTGCAGGGGCTTCCATCTCTGACAACGACTACATCTGTTCCTCATGATGTGGGTCTCACAAAGGAGCAGCGTAGCCACATGCAATGGCACAAACAAAATGTTGCATATAGTCACCGGGAACGACGCCATCGTCAACATAAGCTGATTATGTTTCCATGTAGTACGCGACGTGCAGCGGTGTTTAATTTGCTGCGCTTTTTGATACAGTTGGTTCAAATTGATAATGCAGGTGTTATCACGATCGCTTAATCACCGCATTGTCTATCAGGTTCCTATGCTCTTGATCAAAAAGGGGAGTGTTCTTGGCAACATTTCCAGGCCTGTCACTTAGAGGAAAGGGCCCAGTGAGAGACGGACAGCCTGCCTCACAGTTGGTCCGGGCATCAGCTTGCCAAGGTTAGGAAAGGTCAAAGCCACCACATGCTTCCTAACCAGAGCCATGTCACTGATGTGCCTCCAAAAACACACATTAGACGCACAAATAAAAAATAACTAGCGCATTATCTGTTGTTTTTGTTCATGAGATCCAATATGATTTCCTGAATTTTAGACACTAATTTTAAGATTAATGCTGTCTGTAGACGTAGGTTGTAGAAGTCATACGAGGATAAAATGTGTAGTTAGATGTTATAAATCATGCACGTATATATTATATTGGTTTAAAAATGAATCATCTTAGTTTTAGCGAATAAAACAAAGCCTGCCCGGGGATATGCCTGACCCTCATTTAGGAGCTCAGTATTATGACAAATTCACAAAGGACCCAAAGCGTTAAAACTTGAAACAGTCTGCAGGAGACGTTCTCCAAGCACAGCTTTGTCTTAATGAACACTTAAGCCCCCAACAGACTCTGTGACAGCATGTCTCTAATAGCACAAAGATTAATATTTCATGCACATTAGGGTCCTTAAATTATAAACTCACTGTAATGTACATTAAGAGAAAGACAAATTGATCACAAAAACATTTGGTATGTTTTGTGATTGGGCCAAAAGTCACACAGGCTAGATCAAAATTCCTATATTTTCTTTGCCTGTGTATAAAAAATGAGGGTATTAGCATATTCCCATAAGTTATGTTAATGTTATGTATATGTTATGTAAGTTAGTTATATTAACCTTTTTCATTTTTTATTGGGGAAAATGTAAAGCTGGCAGTTGTTCATCCACTACTTCAATATATCACAAAAATGCTGAGACCGAATCGGCAAAAGATGAGTTTGCAGTAGCTCCACAAAATGTTGTAGATCATAAAGACTGAACAAAATTTTGATTTCTTGCTATGTCTCGCCATCTTACTGCCCGCACTAACTCTCCACCAAACAAATTAACAAAGAATGTGCCATTGCGAGGAAAAGAACATGAGCAGCAACTGTGCATTCCCTGCACATACTGTAATGCAATGTGTTAAATTGCAAAAGGGTTCTCCTCCAAGTTATTCATTCATCGGTGAGTATTGATCCTCACTTTTACTAATAGAACATTGTTCTCTTCCCAACTGTATGCTTCAGGTTTTCAAGCTACCTTTTTGAATCAATGGTAAAAATAAAGAGGGGGCACGAGGAAAAGTAGCAGTCCTTCTCCCATTCATCATGATTTATCCTGCAGTCATTCTGGCCATAGCTCAATGCATCAGTGCAAATAGTTCTGTTGGTTAGCAAAATGCAACCTATTTCTCAGCTGGTGAAATGAATATTGACTCGGTAAATTAGAAGTTGTTATTGCTTAAATAACTGTGGCAACAATGCCTTTCCCAGCATGCAGAAGGCAAGAAATAATAATCTCGTACTTTATTAGGGTATTTTTGAATGCGTATATGTCATTTGTATCCACTGCAAAACTTTGAAGTTTTACTACTGTTTATTACGGCAGTCATGCAGATAGAGTCACCAGGACTTCACTAACTTATAATGAAAAGGCTACGTGATGTCAATCTTCTCCCCCCAAAGGGTTCCAGCTAATGCATAATGTTCTGGAAGCAGAGAGGACAGGGAGTGACTTGGGTGTCTGATTCACTGGAGTGGACAGTCAAACTGCAAGCAGCAAACACGGTCAGCACATAGATCTCACTCAAGAGAAGAGCACCCCGCCGGCTACGCACGCAGCTAAAGGTGGAGTGCTCATTGAGGAACATTATAATGATGTTTGTCACCGCCGATGATTCTGCTTGAGTAGAGAAGAAGAGGGGCGCAAGTGCTCCGTACTCAATGGAGCAGAAGAATGGCTGAGGGAGCGAGTGAGAGAGAGAGAGAGAGAGTGATTAGATAGGTTGGTACGCTTTGCTGGCCTAGACTGGCTGCAGAATTGATGTGTGGTGGGAAAAGATGTGTGCAGGGTGATAACGGCCTTGCTGAAATATGTGAGATAACTTCATTACTTTAACACAGGTATCAGCTGATGTGATAACTCTAGGTAATTAAATAGATGTTGTGTGTCCATGTACGTTTGTCCTTGTACAGAGTGTGTAGCAGTTGCGTGCATAGTACATAGATGATGCTGTGGTTGTGTTGTGGCATGCTGACTGTTACTCAAATCCATCTTATTATGTTTCATGTTAGACAAATAAGTTGCACCCACAGAGTTCCCAAAGGTCTCAATACAGCACAGAAGAATGATTTGGTGTTTATCCCAATAACCTCACCGTTTGACCCCATTCAGTCCCATCAACTGTGAGCTAATCCAGACTTGGGGAAGAGATAGCCCCCCAGGCACTGCTCTGGGATCAGTGGCTTGATCTTACAGTGAACATTACTGTGCCTGAACCACTGTTACACCCTCAGACCATAACATGCGTTAGATATACCCTTAAAATGTGTTATATGATAGCACTGCTTAGTGAGGAAGGTATTGTCATGATTTCATCAATGTATCCCCATGATTTCATTAAAGATTCATAAATATAATGAATACTGCACTATGGATAATTGTGTAAACAATGTGTTTCTGTAGCAGATTTGTTCTCACCTGACAGATTAAACAAAAGGAAAGGGAACAAAAGATTTTGAGAGAGAGAAGAAGAAATGTTTTCTTGCATGTCAGGTTCATTGCTGTAGCTAGTCACAAAATATTTAAAAAAAGAAGAAAAACAAGACAACTGATTTGATATTTTCAGTCCCGGGGTGTGGATGAAAAGCAGAATAATTTGTTGCATATGATTGTGGTGTTGGTGAGAACACAGTGATTGAAGGGCTGTTGTGTTAGCCGCTCTGAAGAGGCTGCACCTGGCCACTTGAATTGGCATGGCTTGATGGTAGAAAGACAGACACATGGTGAAGGAAATGAGGACTAGCCTCAGCATCAAGCGCTGAATGATAAAAACATTAGAGGGGGTTGTGGTGGGTTGAGGTGTTAGACGGAAGGAAATTCTGCCACAACTTCACCTTCTGACAGGGTGCATGGAATGGGCAGGTAACACTGGAAAAGAATAGATTCCAGCAACACTTGCAGTACTGGGAACAAACGTTTATTATTAAAACCAATGCGTTTCGGCTCGTGGCCTTCATCAGGGTTTATGGAACAGTCTGTCTGAAAGCCTATATACTGTATATACTGTACATGAGCACAATCAAATCAACCAATAGATAGGGTTGAGATGTTCCCTTGAGAGGTTAGAGGGTTGTGTGTATGTGTGTGTGCATGTGCAAATGTGTGCATGTGGGTCTATGTGTGTGCACTTACATGTGTGTTCTTGTGTTATTACTGTTTCATGTAAGTTAATCACTATCAAATATCACAAAGAGCTTAATTAGTTTCCAATTGGAAACGTGTAAGACACGTTGTTTTGCTGTTTAGCAGAGATTGACCAGTATTTCACTTGAAAATTACTTCTTCTTGTTGCGGCACTGCAACTCAACATGGCTGCCAATTTTTGACTGTGTGGCTATGCACTTAAAATCAACTGAGCATGTCTAAAATGGAATTTGTTTGTAATTTACATTTGCTGTCCTGCCAGCAGTAATTGTTGATGTCAACATTGACAAAATGAGGTGATGCTCACTTGTTAAAGCGAAATTAGTTCTTCCAGTACACTAAGTTTGACTGGCTCAACCGTCATTTTATTCAAGGATAATTTAGCATGCACACTTCTCATTGGTAAAATTGACTCAGTAAATAGATATTTATTCTGTTCAGTTGTAGATAAAAGCATAGGCTTCTTTCTCACAGGGGAATGGAATCAAATTGCCACAAAGGGAAATGTAAAATGATGATAGACACTTCAAAAGAATTACAACAAATGATTATCAAGAGTGCACCTCATATTGCATAATCCTGTAGGGAGTGAGGGGTGCACTGGAGGACTGGAGGGTTTCTTTACTTTGATTAAAACAAAAAAAAGGAGTAGCATGGGAAACATGTAATTAGGTGGCAGAAATGTTGAACTTTCCAGCTCTGAACCAGCCAACTTATCAAAACACGCATAACTACATCAACAATACCTTGAGCTAAACGGTTATCATGAGCATGTGCTTTTACTATTAATATTCACTGCATGTACATTTAACAGGAAAGCATGTATAAAGAGGATATTCCACCATCATAATGCACTGCGGCATCATGTGGTGATAAATGCTAGTTTGGCAGATGGATTGATTGATCTTCCAGTGATATCTTACATTCTAAGGAACAAATTTGGTGGTTTTCTGATTTACAATGATTTACATTTAGGCTGTAATGTACATGCCTATTAACATGCCTTTAGCCTGTCATCTGCACTGATCGCAGTACTCCTAACTAAAATGGTTCACTCTTATCAGAAAGGAATTCATTGGCAGAGCCCATTTAGTGCTGTAATAAATCCTTTCATTCTTAAATAGTTTTCCATAGAGCCTTTAAAGTGTTTTACCCTGGTGAGGATGTATGAAACACTTCAAAGCAGAAAGAATCTTTTCTGAGTTATACAAGGTTCTTTATTATTATATGCCTTATAACGGCTGGGCTGTGGGCACAGCACCATACATCGCCCAGGGGTTTAGCATTATTGACAGTTAAACATTTTGAAGTGTCCATGCCTGGAGGCGTGGCCACAACTAGGGACATCTAGGCTTGTTGTTTCACACAGATCCGTGTTTCCCCTAGATTTTTTTTTTCTTTTTTCTCTTGAAGGGGCGGTAAGGCCTCTGAAACAAGATTTAGGTCACAGAACACTGAAACTCTCTATTGAAAACAATACAAATGCGTAAGGCTTTTCCTGTAGTTGAGGCAGCCGGTGGTAGAGAGCACTGATACACAGACAGTATTACAGAGACTCGGCAGTGACAGTTCAAACAGAGCTTGAAATAGCTAAATTGTTCCGAAGGCAGATGCTCAGACCGTTTTACCACAAACTCTGAAACTCATCTTGGCCTGTCAGAGTTAAGAATTGTCAAAGTCAAGACCACTGAAGAACCACCTGGTTCTGTAATGTACTGTATCACTAAGTGCTGGCACTTCAAATTGAGGTAAAGTACCTTTTAGAGGGTCAAATGGTTCTTCAAACAGTGATGGTTCTAAAAAGCACCTTTCAACCCATAAAGGAAGAGTGAACAAGGATCTGTATACACAATAAAGCATATGTTCACCACACAAACATTATTAATATCACTTATTAAACCAACTTTGAAACTAATTCTATTTTAATTCTATTCAACTAGTTCTATTATTAGTCTCTCAATAAAAGTCGGCTGCCAGGGCAGAGGATGCTGTTATACCCTCCATACCCATCATTGTAGCAAATAATGTTAGATAATAATGTTGAATTTTCAATTTAGGCTTTTATCAGGGAAGTATTCTGTCAATGCATTTCTCCTTTTTACTCGTGAATAATATAAAGGACGGGAGCCACTGGAGAAAATGTTTGTTGCTTCATTGAAATGTGGATGAATGGATTCTTAATGTAAACACCTCTTAGAAAGCTGACAGGTGGTATGTACAGTAAGAGGGCTCTCAAATGTGCAGGCAACTGGAAAGCATGGCAACCCAGCTTGTGAACGATATCCTGCAATCAATTGCAGCTATATCAGATTTCAAGTGGAGCAGCAATATTGCTGAAATGAAATTAGCGTTTACTTTGGCACTACAGGAGGGTAATAAAAATGGTTACATTCAGTATATGTTTTTCCTCTATTGTGACAGGAGTTAAAATAGTGCAAGGAGTTCATATACTACTAAATACAATCCTTGCACTACTTTTTATATTTTATATTTTATATTTAAAGAAGTTGTAGGAATTTTTTATAACTTGGTATGTCAGCGACTACCCGCTGTTAAAATGGCATCAGCCAACCTCTGTGCTTTTTCCTGAATACCACCATCTAACAATCTGACACCATAGCTTTCACCCTAACACCTATACACTCACACACTTCATAGGACTGTATATGATATAGAGGGCTCACATGTTCCTGTGATATAATTCACAAGCACCTGCTTCACGTAGACTTCAATGTAGTCCCAGTGCAGCCTCGGCAGGCTTGGAAAAAGCCTTGTGATGTGTGTCAGATTTCTGACGCGTTGCTTTGATACTGATAGACCCTCATGGGTGGCACCGGAGGAGCCCTCCTACAAACCAGCACAAACAAAACGGCAAAAGACTCGCAAATGTCAGTCAGTGACATAATGAGGACAATGAGACGTACTTCTCCTACAACTGCTCTACTGAATGCTGTCTGCGGTCATGAGTTGTGGTTGGAAAAATGTGTGGCCTTTGATACTCGCATTTGACTGTTGAAATTTCATCCCCTGACCTGTGTTACTTTGGAGTTAAAGGGGGGCAAACAAAGTATCAGTACTGACGCGATGCCCGGTCGGATCATTATATGATATCAAATTTTAAAAATAAATAAAACCAGAACATTAGGGATTATCGAACTTTAGGGCCTAAGAGGTATAGCCTGAAGCCGCTCTAATGCCAATAAATAACCAACTTTAAAGACGTTGTCGATATTAAGGCACTGGCTCAGAACTCACGTCTGCTATTGTGAAATACTACTCCTCTTGGTGTAAAAACTCAAACAGATACTCTGCAAGTCTACAAAGTCAGCCATCCATCGTCAGGGGAGAAGCTCCAGTTTACGTCTCGCAAAACATCTGTCCCTTTTGATACTAGTATTCTGAAAAACCTCTTCATGTTCACAAGTCTAAATTGAACTGTCCAAGATAATTGGAAAAACACTCTGTATGTGAAATTTCTGTATGTGGAAACTGTGAATGGTGGATTCTTGTACAAAATCCCCATAGGAAGATTTTTGACACCAATGAAACACACAATTACTTAAAATAAATGTGTCTGCCAACAGCCTTTATTTAGGTGGAAAAAACACATCATGTTCCAAGGTTTGTTATTACATTTTGTGTATGTGATGTTTAATAATCATATACCATGTCATTATACAGCAAATGAAATTCTACCCCGGCTGCCTTTGTTGGGCCATATTCACACTAATACTGGCAATTGGATTTTAGTTCCATTTCTTATTACGGTGTGTGAGGTAGTGACACAATAAAATATTGTCTGGGCGCAGCTTTTAGATGTACTTCCCCCATAGATGGAAATGTTAGAGTGGGTATGATGAACGGAGCATGAATCAAACAAGCGGGCCTTTATTAAGATTTATGGAGTAATAATGACCCCCACCAACAATGAGTAGTGATATGGTCCTGACAGAACCGGGTGTTGGCAATTCTTCAGAGTGAAGAGAGACTGCGCCCACACAGGCGCCAGAGCCATCATCACGATTCACACACCAAGTCACACTCCTGCGTTTCTCCAGCTAGACAACCTGTCTCATATTGAATTGCGTGTCACTGCCCTGTCCGCGAAGCAATAAAGGTCTACATTTTTTACAGAAAGCCGTACACCACTGCACCGTTTTCATATAGCATCAGCAAAAACTAGCCACACACATCCAACATGGAGTTTTATTTTCTTCAACACATTCATCATTTCTTTAACAAAAGTTTCCTAAGTTCCTGGATCAGATCAATAAGCAAAATGTCTGTTATGAAAATATTGGATTTTCCTCTGCCAATACTTCTGGTAAGTCAACAAATGCCAGTAATATTCTGAAATGAGCCTGGACAGTGGAAAGGGCAGATCTTGCAGCGGTATACATGAATAAAAGAAAACCCACTCGTCCACACAGTGACTAGTTCCTGTCTAACTTAGAGCTTTGCACTCAGCACCGAACGCTCATGAGCTTTTGAACTGAGTGGATATTACAAGCCGGTGCGGGAGATGAAAGTGCGCTGCGTTTTGGGTTACAGCTCGATAAGGCAGCGTTTCATGTGGGGTTACAGGGGAGAGAGGGGGTATGAGTGGGAAAGTTATGTTGTCAGGCAGGAGAACAATTGGAAAGGACAGGGAAGGCGCAGAAGATAAGAAGCGCAACAAAAAGCATCGTCTGTTTGTCAGGATGCTTCGCTGCAACACTCCGCTGAAATGTATTGGTTTTTCTCATGTTTCATTTCTGTGAGGTAAGGGGGGAGAACGTGAGGGCAAAATAGAGCAAGTCAACACTCTTTGTGCTGCTGACACCTACAAAGAACCTTTTCTCTCTCTCTTGGCATCTGTTTTTTTTTTTTATCACCAAGCTCCTGGGAATGAAGCGACTGCACAACAAAAAAATGGTTTTATCTCCCATAAGCTGCAACATAAACAGCGATTTATACTGTTAATTCTTATATCTTGTGTGAATAAACTTATTTGAAGCGTGTGTGTGTATGTAGGCGTGTGTGTGTGTGTGTGTGTGCACAGCTCTCATTTAGGGCCCAACCCAACGCAACCCATATCCACAACCACCGTCGTTAAAACCTCCAACCAGGCCCACAGGTGACCACTTGATTGGATTGAAGTGGTGATGTCAGTTTTAGTTTCAGGGGAGGATGTCTTGACTTTGTGGGGGCCAAATTGATGTCAGGAATGGTGGAAGGCGGGGGAGGGGAGCCAGTGGTAGCGGGTCTCCTGATGCATGCTAAAGTGCCAGTGAGTGGACTGGCATCTATTATTTATCTCCCCTACCCACCATTAAGCCTGTAATGAGCTGGTTTAATTCACTGGGCAAACAGGCTTACAGCAGTCATGTATCAATAAATGTTAATTATCCCGGCTCCTGGTCGCGTCTCGGAGTGCCCCGGCGCTGCAGTCCTGCCCTGATTGCTCCAGCATGGAATCCAATATGGTGGATGTCAATGCAGAATCAAATGAGGAATGTGGTGTGTGCTGTTTAGACAATTAGGGCTGCCCTCCCAAGTCTTAGGTTTAGCATAACTGAGCAAGCGCTGAATTGCTGGAGCGATGCTGGCTCATCTGAATTCCCTTTCAGCAAGGTTATTGATCCGGCAATAGATCAGTGTCAGATCGCTGTCGTATTGCGTTGGATTATGGCCGGAGATATTTTGCATCCCATACCAGTAATCTATCAGATAAAATCAGCTATCAGTAGGAGTATGATGAAAATGTGTCGGATATAACTTGTTTTTGTGTTGCTTAAGTCTGAAAATTATTTATTGGCAGTGAAATTGAGCAATCTGCAGAAACTTGAGCTGCTAAAGATGGGCTTATCAACATGCCAAGAATTGAAAAGCCTTCCCGCCAATGCTGATGACCAATTACAAAATAATAGAGGGTTGATTGCAGTGAACCGTTTATTGTGACGAATACAATACATTCACACTGGCTTGGTGAGAAAAAGCTTACTTAAGATGTAAGTTGTGTGTCTCATTGAGACCTGAGCCTCACCTGGCACTTAATTATCAAGCACACTCAAACTGGTTGAGGAAACAAGTAGCAAATTCTTCATTTGTTCCTATTAATAGCATAGAAAGACGTGACACAATAACCTGCTGCCTGGCAACCAATAAGCTCACCTTCCACAAGTTAAACTGCTCCACCAACTATTGAGGCACTTCAGATCTACAGGCACCCACAGATGAACTGCTTCAAACTCGCTCAGTTGCATGTAATTCGGCTTATAAAGAACAAAGACATTTGGTATTTTTCTCTCTATTTGGGTGAAAACTAGCAAACAGTCACTTCTGAAATAGCACCTGATATATCTGAGCCTACCTTTGCCTCTGTCACATTGAATCACCAGGGGTGGCTGTGAAAAAAAAAACAATGTTTGGGATTAAGAATACACTTCAGAAGGAATAACATTACTAAAAGGCAAGCATATCTTTTCGGACAGTATTGCCAGTGAGCCAGTAGCACAGCACTCTAAAATCTCTCTCTCTTTCTCTCTCTCTCTCTCTCTCTCTCTCTCTCTCTCACATGATTTTCTTAAGATGTGCTTTGGTTCAGCTGCTATAGTACATTTTTTCCAGTTCAAGTACAGTTCAGTCCTCTGATCCCCTCAGCGCTCCCTGAGGTTTGTCCAATGAGAGACGCATGACGTGATTAATGGTTAGAGGAGATGGCTGATGGGGGCAAACAAGGGGAGAAGCCACAGATACCGTTAAAGCACCTATGAAAGTATGGATGAGCGTGACATGTACAGTAAATGAACAGGTACTAAGACGAGCTACTGTAGATAAAATTCCCCTATGTCATTTTCATGTCTTCTCAATTTAATCTAAAGGTTTTATCAGCTGCAAGAATCCTATTTATCATAAATTAATTAATTCCACCAGTAGTTGTTATAGTAATGCCTTAGTCCTTAGACTACAAAGAAAGAGATTGTGAAATAATGTCCTAAAAAAGATTTAAACCTTAAAATATGCGCCATTTGAATACGTTTTAAATCGAAGAACAATTTCATATTTCACATACATACCTTATTTATTTTCAAAAACATGTAAATTGAACACAACAGCCTTATTAAATTCGCTGCCAGTTTATAAGTTGCACAATGGAACATGAAAGTTGGCAGCTTTGAAAACAGAACATTGAATTTAAACTGCTGACACAATTCAAAGGTGAAAATTTGAATAAGCCGCCGTCTGCACAATCTTCATGAGCCCACTTGTGACACCGATCATTTCTTATCCAGTCTGCACCGAGCGAAGCAGCTCAGATGGGGCGTCTTCCCTCAGCAACAGGGGGGCTGTTTAACCAAAGTGCATGAGTGATAAAATCGTAGTTAAATCTCATAGCAGACAAATTAGAGAAAGTGTAGATGGCATATTCAGTTGTTTGACTGATTTTAAAAGCAGTCTCTGCTTATTTGCATAGCCTGAATATCTTAACATCATCCAAATTCATGGGCATGTAAATAGCGACAATTTATCAGCAATTCCAGCACAAATGCATGCTTGTAACGGAGGAGATTTCCTCTCAAACACAATAACATCCAATTTTTTACCATCATGTCCTCAGTACAAAAAAAAACAAGCAGTAACAAAAGAAGTGACAATCTTCCTGCTTGCCTTTCCCTATACTGTATGCTGCACATGCAAGATTTGGTATGCTGCATAGTAGAGCAGAACAGGGATACGTCTGGAGCGGGAGTTAAAGGTAATTTCGGCGTCTACCTGTGGATGTTGTGCTGCACACCGAACCGACCGACTTGTCACTGTTGTTGCATTTTGTGTGTGCGTGTGTGCGCGTGTGTGTGTTTGTGTGCTATGTGACAGAGAGAAAGAGACAGGGGGGAGACAGAATGTGCCCCTCTAGCCCTTGTAATTATCTGCCAATTTTCTCTCCGTCAGTTGCCTTTATCATCCCTCTCAGATCTCACCTAGGGGTCGGAGACTGTCACTCGGTGGCACCTCCATCTCTCAATACGTGCCGGATGAAATGTAGAAGGCCTCCCGTTGACCTCTGCCTGCCAGCTCCCACTTCCTTCTCCCCTTATTTGTTTCCTCGTAACAGGAGACACTGGGAGATAAGAGTAATTATCAATCAGCGATCTCAGCGGCTATTTATACAGCCACCGAAGGAGAGGCATTGGATGGGTGTTACTTTCTGACACCAGCTCAAGATGGCAAGGCTAGATTGACCATTTCTATTTTTTTTTTTTGTTCACAAACCTCCCCTACATACAATATGCTTGTCGTACGTATGATGCTAGTAGGATATCAGGATATTAAGGATAGGCAGGATATTAAGATTGTATTTTAATTTCACATTAGGAAAAACAGGCACCAACTCAAGATGGTGAGGCTAGATTGACTATTTCTGTTTTTGTTCACAAACCTCCCCTACATACAATATGCTTGTTGTGCATATGGTGCTAGTAGGATATTAGGATATTAAGGATAGGCAGGATATTAAGATTGTATTTTAATTTCACAGTAGGAAAATCTGGCCTTTCTGGGGAAGCGTGACAAATGTTTGGCTACTGTCACTGGCTTTTTTAAGGTTTATTTTGCTTCAAATCTCTGAGAAAGTTGACTATGACATTTAGCAGTCAGGCCCTTGGGTTAAACTGATGTCAATAGTGGCATGCCGCTTTCACCCCAACACTCCCTGACAAAACATAATCCCCCATCTGATGTGACATTTGGACAACCAAAAACCGTATGAGGCCAGAATTAAGAGCATTATTACTGGGTTGAACACAATGTTCCATCACATCATGCAAGTTCAGGTCAGACATGAGGAAGTAATCCCACTATTGGGCCTTAATTGTCTGGCTTTCCTCATTTGAAAATGTCACAACTTTATTGCTCACAAAACATCTCTGTCAGCCAAAGGGGACGGGATGTAATTAGAAAATATGTTCAAGCTCAGGAAAACATGACTGAGCTGAGATGCCTCTCGAGGTTTTCAACCTCGCTTGTTTATGAAGACACATCTGAGGAATGTTGCCCTTTTTTTTTTAAACAGCAGTTAATATTAGAGTATTTTAGAGTCGTGGCTCTGGTGTATTTAGCTTTTTTTTTTTCATAAACATGTCAACGTTTTAAACCCCTAAGCCTTTGTCGCAATTGAAAGTGAGACAAACAGAGGTTTTCCTGGTAACAGACATTGACATGCCAATTAGGTCAGCCTCACTGCATGGTCGACCAAATGGACTCCAACTGTCCTTGTTAAAAACAGATTGATTCCTGTTTTGGCTGTGGAGTAAAAAGATCTAGCCTGTAACAATGAAACAGTTTATTTTTATTGCTGTTGTTTTCATATTCCAAACACATTGCCATAATTACTTGCGTACAAGGTAGGGTTGAGTATGACATTTTTTTGTCTGTTTCTGACTTGTGCTGGGTGAATCTCCTCTTTCCCCTCACTGTCTCATGTTGCTAACCTAGCCAGCGGTCTGTGTGAGCTAACATGTCTAATGCTTGAATAGCCAGGTTTCATCGGAAGGGGCTATTAAAGGCTGGTGGCCTTTCGGGTAGAAATGCCTGTCTTGACATTGATTGTGGGTGTACTGACTCAAGCCAGCAGGGGCTTTGACAAGTCGGATTACAATGGGTGGGTGTAGTCCATGCAGGGAAGTGTTATTACAGCCAAAGTTAGAGCCAAGTCCACCTACTGCATGTCAAGCCTGAATGGCACAAGGCTCACTTCAGAAGCCACAATGCAGAATTATTTTTGATTCTGTGTAGCCTATATACATATAGATTCTTGAAGAGAAAGACCTGAAAAAAGTTTCTAGGCAACTTTGCTAAGGCAACTAAGCTTTGGCAACTCAGTGTATAGGTCAATCATTTATAGAGGTGAACAAACCTTTCTGCTGAAGAGCTCAGTCAGTCAGTTATAGAGACTGAAAAAATGCCTTTGCTGTCTTTACAAAGTCAGTAATGAGGCAATCTTGGTGCCACAGACAGGCTATGCTCCAATTCCCACTTGTGCCTTTAAGTGCAAATTAGAGTTAGCGAGTAAAGCTGGTTAAAACTACCATGAACCTCTAGTTTAACATGACGCTGTAACCTGTTCTACAGCTACAGTATGAAGACCTCTGATGTCTCCACTTTGGCAACAGAATCTTTGTCTGCACCTAAGTGTCATCATCACCATCTGCTTTTGCATCTGGAACCAAGTTCCCCATAGAAAAGGTGTCGAACATTATCTCATCTATATTTAGCAGGGGTAATATCAACTGGTGTTGACACTCCCTTCTCTCATTACACTGTTATCGCAACCTTGCAACCTTTGAATTAATTAGCTGTCGCAAGTCAATTAGCCTCCTCCAGCAATTGCTCCATGCCTGCCAAAACACCCTTCAAACCTCGCAACTCCGGAGATAATATCCAAGCAATTGAGAAGGAAAAATATAAAATGATTGCTAGAAGGTTGATTTTCAAAACTGAGATTTGTTTTGAATTAAGAGTTTTACTCACTGTATCAGGGGCCTAAACACATGAGAAGTAAAGCTACTGTTACACAATGTAAAGTTACTCAGACTACGTTTGCAAGGGGAAAAACTATACAGAAGAATACTGTTTAATGACTATAGACTTTTAGAAATGCCTAAGTTGGAAGCTTGCTTATCCTTGCTCACAGGTAATTTTGCATGCTATCTGTTGGTGTGCGAAAGCATAAAAATCTACATTCTTCAGATCCTTCACTCCCTCTCAATAAGAAAATATCTAATAGAGCATGAGAATCAATACTTTATTACTTACCGGTGTGGAGAGCTGGATGCACATAGGAGATTGTCCTACTTTGGTATGCATACGTGGGCTTTGAGGAAACCACTGCTGCGAACTGCATATCATTGTGCAGCTTCTCCTGCGGTGAACTTTCACTCAGAGGATCCCATCACAGGTGTCCAGCTGTGTCCTTAGGCACTCATATTAAAGAGTGTGCGCGGCAATTACCCAAATACTCTGCTGCTGATAAAATATTCAAGTGAGAGAGCCCTCTTTTCAAGACCCTCCTTTTTTCTCATACTTTTTACTGCATGCATACCCAGCTACTTCAAAAAAACAAAAGCTCTTTGAAAAGGTTTCCAGTGAGAGACGGCATCATTTAGAAATATAACTGTGTCAAGGACATGTTTCCTTTGTGGTTGACTTTTTTTTTTTTTTTTCGCTTTGTTTCTCATACCATGTATGGACATAAAAACACACCCCAATTGGGTCAATTGTTGTGAAAGGCAGGAATTATGTACTTGTACTTGTACCTGTACTTGTACCCAATAGACTCAATGGACCTGTGACTAATTAGTGATCAGTCAAATATCCTTTTGTAGTTTAAAATTAAAACAGTCTATCTAGAATGATAAATTTATGGGTGATAGTAGAAAAAAGGCAGGAAAACACATGACAAAGAAACAAATACAGCGAGGTGAAAACCAAATAATGAAGACCCAAAAATTTCCTTGCAGTTCTTTCAGGGGCACTGAAGGGCTGCTTTGGGTTTCAGGTCATGGTTGCAATGGATTTTCCTGGCTGTTACAGTCACTGAGAACATGCCTCAACTGCCAAGAGCTGGATGAGAAATGGAGCTGTTAGACCTACAACAGCATAAAACAACTATTTATATCACCACTGGTTTCATGGCTGGATTTATGATTCTTTTAACCTGTCTTTCCAAAAGGCAGTGCCGTCTGAAGCCAGACATTGTAAAAAAAATTACACTCTGTTGAATTCTCTTAAGTCAGGGATCTTTGAGAGGCAAAATATAGTGTACACTGCAATAATTGTGATGTTTTCTTTATTATGCTGTATCATTTTGGCATATAACGGTATATTACTATGTAATCACTATACAATAAGTTGACTGTGTTCTCACCAGAATATTCTCATTAGTATATATTTATATCAGTAATAACGCTCTAATAATAATAGCTCTCTAACATAACTATAGCCTCACATGCTTAGTCTGTTTTCATGAGCTGTTGTGGATCAAATAATGATATATGATGGATATATGAAAGATATATGTTATTTATCAAATGCCTGATTATTATGATCCTGATTTATGAATTGCAGAGAGTGTTAAAGTACTAGGTAACATACTCCACTTCTTCAATACTACAGTGCACCACAGTCTACTATAGACAGTTTATCATTGCGAATCAGAGAAAATATAGCTTTGCAAACAGTGGTGGGGCTGAGAGACAGGTAGAGGTATTGATACACTTCCCAGTAAAAGCTACAATAAATCTTGACCTGCTGTCTGCCTGTCATAACAGCACCGTTTGTGTTTCTGCTGGCATGCACTTGATCTGAAAACGATGGGTAAAAACCTGAAATGCAATTCAAACAAAGTGACATGTTTTGTGCCGTGAAATAGCACAGTTTTCTTTGAGCGAATGCAATCTTTGCGCGGTGCGGAGCTTAAAGGTTTTGCCTACAATTAGCTCCCCAAATGAAGTCGACTCGCTTGTATGCAGGTGCAGGTACATTTTTGAACACAGACATTTCTTGAGATCGCGCCTCATGCTGGTCTTAATCTAATGCATTGTCATGTGAGATTCATATCCATTACCTTCCTACACTACTGGGTGCCATCTAAATGGCTCCATTGTATAAACATCAAATCTTTATCCTGGAATATAGATCAAAACAGGGAAAATGCAAAAGCACGCTGATGAAAAAAATGACGCGGGAAAAGAGATGGATTTAGTCATGAATTTGAATAAGTGTGGAGGGAAATGGCACAGGTTAATAACAGGGATAAATCATATCTCTCTCACAGCTTGAGGCTGCGGCTTGTCGATCCTTCTCTGTCGTTAGTCATCCACTCTCAAAGACCTGACAAAAATACAAACGCATAAATAGAGGAGACAGAAATCTCTGGCAGCAATTCTGACCTTGGTTCTCAGAAAATCAAACGAACAAAGTGACTTAGATTCAAAAGCGCACAGAGCAAAGGCATTTTGCTCATATCCGCATATCAGTTTTGTCTGTTTTCACAACTCAAGAACATTTTTTGATTAGTTATCTCAAAACTGTAGAGCAAAATGGGATATTGTACTGATAATGAATACAATACACAGAGTGTATTCAACAAAAAAAACATCACATCACGCTGTCTTATTCATGAGTGTATGCTATTTTTGTGAGACAGAAAAAAACACATAAAGCCCTTTTTTCTCTACAAGTTCACAATAACATTGAAGATGAGACTGTCATGAAAAGTGCTAAGAAAAGTACACACTTGGCAGACAAGTTGCAGCTATTTCTCCAGCTTTATATAAATAGACCTTTACGTACCGTATGATCTCTTTATGATCCAAATTCAGACGCTACTGAGGTCATTACTCAACTCTCCAATTAATTTTTCATGGCCAAGGATTCACAGGTAGCAAATTTCACAGCTCATCGTTGCAAAGATTCTGTTTCAAGCAGGAGTTAGCTGGAAACACTATAGCCCCGGAGAGATGTGATCTCCTCAGGGGTAAACTGAGGTTAATAATGATAATATGCAGCAGCTTTCTTGGGCCTCGGGGTCAGTCTTTGTGTTCTCAAGGTGGTAGACACTGGTGAGCTCCTCTCAAGACAGACTCATCAGCCCCAAAGCTGCTGAAAGCGTGACTCGAGTGATTTATCTGTCCACATAGCCATCAATCCTCCCATAACAAAGGCTTATAAAAACTCTGGAGACTCTCTAGAATTTCAGATTGCTGGTACTAGATGACTAGTATAGGATCTCAGGCAACAGCATCCTCAGCCAGGTCTTCCTGGGAGTGCATGGGCATGATCAGATCCCTGCGTGATATTTTTGTTCGCCTTTAACCACATGATGCTGCCGGCTTTATTCACTGTCAGACAAATCTCAGAGCTTAGGCCGTCAAGGTTTTTCTCCGTGAGGCCCTTTGCCATGAACCGAAAACATACACATGCCAGCAGTGTACGTGTCACTGAGACGATATGTGGCAGTGGAAACAAGCTGGTAATACCCACAGCTAATTAACTTTAGGTCATCCCACACCATGTCAAAATGAGGGGCAGCTAATTGCGAAACAGCAACATTACCGCTGAAGTACTAGAGACAATAAATAGTCATATCTCAGTGAAAGCATGTACTGGAACCACACTTGACCAGCGAAAGCAATTATGCACCTGATTTATAGCCAGTTTGCTTTACGTAAATACACCGACTATTGTATATGCAATCTATGAATGTGATCTAGAGACGGTTTTAATTGACACATATTTGCCACCCTTTTAAAAAGTGCTAGTTTCTAAGGAAATCCCACTCAGGGTAAAATGAAATGTCAAGCACATTGATTGGAAGTGAGAGGAAGAATGGAGATCAGACACAAAAAGTAGCGAAAACTTTTAACAAGCAAAGAGGGCGATAAGATGTGGCTCTGGAATGGTGTTTGGGCCATCATGCCTGCAAGACAATCCTTCAGTCACACGCTGATATTCACAGTTTCCATGGCAACACATCTTTGATTTTCGTGGTCAAATATTACTTTTTTGTCAGATAAAGTAAAACACTGTTAATCTTCCACCTAATCTGAATGTTAAGGAAGGGAAATGACCACGTAACCTCTTTTTTATCTTTAAAATATTATCACAGAAGTATGACACAGAGTGAAGTTCAAGTAGCTTTCTTATGAACGTGCTACTTTTTTTTGGTTTTAATTTTGTTTTGTTAGGGACATACACTTGCATCGCATCATAGCATATATAAGAAAGGAAAATTAGGTCCTGTGCAATGTCAGGACACAAGTAAATACAAAATATAATACAAGTAAATAACTACTACCCTAACCCTCCAAAGAGTTATTTTCTGCATGTGAACTTAAAATATTATCCCCTACAGTAGTGGCTTAATAACCCTTTCCACTTTTAAGGATTCCAGTGGTTGATAGTCAGTAGCTTTACAGCAGGCCTAAAATGGCCCATTTGTGGCCAAATGCTAGCAAAGTTGGTGGTCAATCACTGTTTTAATTATTCACTAGCTGAAGGCAGGAGATGTAGCCTCGGTGGTTAGTGTGTCCTTCCGGCACTGGAGGCATTGCCTACAAACAGAGGGCTGATAATGACTTGAGTACTGTTTTGGCCTAGATTGTTGCCACACATCAAATTTAATTACAGCCAATCAAGATTTGTCAGTGTTTTACATCATAGGAAGCAGACACTATTATTCAAATATAACAAGTACACTTGTGCTCGGGTGGAGGGGTGGGGTGTGGGGTGGGGGTAGGCATGATTAGAGTGAGTGAAACTACTTTAAAAACTCCACCTTTTAACACCAAAGTGCGGTGGTAGCACAAGTGTTGTTGTAACTATACAGTTACTGAACAAAATTGCTGAACAAAATATTTAAAGGTCCCATATTCTACACTTCCCAGTGTTTAATTTTATGTCTTGAGGTCCATTAAAAGCTGTGTGTGTGGTGTCATGTACCAAAAACACTCTCAATCCATTTTTACACGTTCATTTTCCAGCATCTCTCTGAGCCTTGCCAAGAACAGGCTGTTTCTGTTGCTGTGCCTTTAAGGCTCATTAATATAAACAACCCCTCTGTTCTGATTGGCTAACCGTTTCAAGAGTGAAACGTGAGACACACAGCAGCTACAGACAGCGAGAGGCACGGAAAACTCCGGTAATGAACAATGACAACCGCTTTGAAAAAAACACTTTGTTAAACTATTATTTCTTACAAAAATGATAATGAGCGAACCTTTGTGACGCCACAAAGTTACGGAAGTCCAAGCGGTTCGTTTAGAGGCTCGGTTTTCTAATATGGATTGTGTGGATTCAGTTGGCGTTTTGATACTTTCACAATGTTTAGATAGAACATCCAACTCATCATAGAGGCAAGGGAAATCCTGTTTTACACGATATGGGACCTTTAATTTATGCTTTGACTTAGCCAATCACCGAGCTTCTTCCTGGTGTGAGGCTGTACAGGACACCAGCGTGGAGTTGGTTGATGCTTGTTTGACTTCTACCGTACTGCCTGGTGTATAAGCGCACAGTGCATTTGCCTTAAGTAGGGCTCTATGTGGCCTAAAGAGCACATACTATAATTCCCCTAAGCAGTGTGCATTTCAAAAAGCATTAGACACCAACAAACCAACCCACAAACATTATTGAGGTGCTCCTCCTGACCATCTACTAATTAGTTTGCCCTACACAAATGTATTGCGAGAATATCTATAATAGTAACTGTCACAACACCAGGAATGGTCAGTGTTGTTAAAAAGTAACTTATGGATCTACTGCAGCACATGCAAACAGTTTAACCTACTTGTAAACTTGCTTGTCCTATCAGACTCTGTATCTGTCAACACTCATGTGAACACATACAGTAGCTTCTCATTAGGCCTTGCACTATGCCAAGTCTGTCTTGTTACTCTATTTACACATACTTTGTTTCCACTCTAATATAGAGCTGTAGAGTGTTTAAAAGCATACCGTGTCTTTACAGTTCAAGATGCAAGCCATAGTCTCTAAAGGAGAAAAACACAACATCTCTCATTTGTCTCATAATGAGCTTGTTTTATTCTGCAGCTAATTTTTAGTCCATCATCGGCTCTTTATTTTTCACACAGACATGAAACAATATGCACCTGTTATAATTGCACTGTTGGAATGACTCACTTTCACAGTTAGCTCTTTTGTACTGCGCGCATTGGGTTCCTTTTCAAATGAAAATATCATTCACTAAGTATAACCCTAGGTGATTATCAGTCTTTATGTGGTTCACATTTAAAAAGAAAAAACATATTTTGATGCAAGTCAACAAGTGCAATTTGAATTAGATTTCCATTGTAAATAGGCCCATATAATGCAGGAATAAGAAGAGTGTCAAAGTGTGACAAATACGATACAGCAATGTTTGATTAAATCAATGAAATCGAATAAAACTGCAAACAGAAAGCCGGTTCTTTTCCAAGCCGCTATTTCACCTCATGAATGTCAATGAGGAAGTGGTAGGGGGTTTATTTATAGTTGAAGACTGAATGCAGGGTCTATCCCTGAGCCTGATAATGCCCCCCTGTTTGTCTTCATGTGGAGATGGAGAGATGTTTATGCTTACAGCTACAGAGCCTAGCATCACACCCAGTGCCCCGACACACACACACACACACACACACAGAGAAAGGATAAAGAGAGTGAGAGGAAGACAGAGGAATAGAAGGACAAAGATCTTGGGTTATATTTGCAGGGAGTGCCTGCAGGAGCATATACACACAAATAAACAAAGGCACACACACACACACACACACACTCTCTCACAGACAGCACAGTGCGTGTTAATGCAGGCCATAGTGCGTGGGCCATGCCCTTCTTGTGACGCCAGCTCAGTGGACACACAGCATGCAGGAGTCATCGCTGGCTGCCACGGATAATCACCATAATGAATGTAAGGGCCTGGACATGCAGACACTCAGCTGCAAAAATAGCCCACAAGCAGAAGACAACAGAACAGCACTGCCTTTTTTCCTCTTAAAATAAACATTAGACAAGCCAGGTTTAGTTACATGGCGTATTGAGATTCCCTCAGTCATTTTTGATAATACTATACCTATATACTATTGACGTTATAGACATTTTAACTATTATTCATGGTCAATGGCTTAAACTAATGAT